>NC_041707.1:25172961-25472961 GCF_900700375.1 Denticeps clupeoides
TACTGAGCAGGTAAGATACTGCCTCTTGGCATATCTTTTATTACGATATGGCACTTAAGGCTTATGTCAGAGGGCAAATCATTTCTTATACATCTTATGAGAGGTATAATCAGAGTCAACATTTTATGGACCTATCTGATCAAATAAAAAAAAAAGTGCAAGTGTATCCAATCCAGAAATATATATTAACTGTCTACTAACGCAAACGGAATATGATAACATCTCAATAGAAAAGGCAGAAGGAGTTATTTTTCAAACCAATTGTACAATGAGCATGGAGAAAAAGCAAACAAGTTGCTCACACATCAGTTTAAACAGAATAATGCATGCAGAGCAATTGCAGAAATCCATACATTTCAGGTGCAATAACTACAAATATAGCAGATATCAACAAGCTGCTAAATTAGGACTGATGTTTGAAGAAATTATATCAACAAAAAGGCTACCTTACACCATGTCACAAGCAACTAAACAGGACATAAAAAGGATAAGGATCTTCTTAAATATGGCTCCTACAGGCCCATAAGTCTTATTGGCTACGATTATAAATTGCTCATTAAGACCTTGTCCCAATGCCTTAAAAGGATCATTTCTAACATAATACACCTCTCTCTGACTGGATTTATTCCAGGTAAACAATCATTTAATTATATACAATGACTTTTCAATGTCCTTTATTCCGCCCACTCTACTCAGCAAGCTGAAATCATACTTTCACTTGATGCCCTGATGCTAACAGGGCAGAGTGGGAATACCAGACAATAATTTTTGCACCTAAACTGACAAACATTATTTCTCTTTGCACATTAGCATGTAGCATGGTTGCTGTCCTTCCCCATTTCTGTTTGTTTTGGCTGTTGAACCATTAGCCATTGCCCTTAGACAAAACACACATTTCTGGAATGAGCAGAAATCCAGAAACTCACAAAATATTGTTGTATTCTGATTATTTACTACTGTACCTGCTAACAGACACGACTATCCCACAGTTTGTCTTATGCAGAGATTTCATAACGTCTTGCACTGAGGAGAGACTTCCATCGGTCATCCAAAACATCTTCCATTTAAGAATTATTTACATTTACATTTACGGCATTTATCAGACGCCCTTATCCAGAGCGACTTACAATCAGTAGTTACAGGGGACAGTCCCCCTGGAGCAATTTAGGGTTAAGTGTCTTGCTCAGGGACACAATGGTAGTAAGCGGGATTTGAACCCGGGTCTTCTGGTTCATAGGCGTGTGTGTTACCCACTAGGCTACTACCACTGTGCTCTTAGGAACTTGGCTAGCAGATTTTTTTGTAAACTTGGCCAGATCTGTGCCTTGCCACAAATTTGTCTCTGAGCTCTTTAGCCAGTTCCTTTAACCTCATGATTCTCATTTGCTCTGACATGCATCGTGAGCTGTAAGGACTTATAAAGACAGGGGTGTGGCTTTCCTGATCAAGTCCAATCAGAATAATCAAACACAGCTGGACTCAAATGAAGAACCATTTCAAGGATGATCAGAAGAAATGGACATCACCTGACTTAAATATATGAGTGTCACCTACCTACTTAAATATATTTCAGTTTTTCTTTATTACTACATCTGCAGGAATGGCAATAAATTCTGTCAATATGGGGTACTGTGTGTTCCTCATTAATGAGAAAAAAACAAACTTAAAAAATGTTAGCAAATAGCTGCAATATATCAAAGAATGAAAAATTGAAGGGGGTCTGAATACTTTCCTTACCCACTGTAATTGCATCATTTAATATGCTGCAATATTCCAATAACCTCTTATATGTACAATAGTTGATATCTTGGATATTTTTTCATATGATAAGGGAAGATGTATGGAGATGCCATGATATTCAACATCCAGAGAATTCACAGTGCAACACTTTTTCCACATTTTGTTATGTTACAGCCTTATTCTTAACTTGATAAAATTCTCTTTTCCTCAGAATTCTACAGACAACACTCCATAATAACAATGTGAAAAAAGTTTACTCGAAAATAATACTAATTAGCTGAGTAACACAAGTACATAACTATTCACAGCCTTTGCCATGAAGCTCAGAATTTAGCTCAGGTACATTCTGTTTGTCCTGATCATCCTTGAGATGTTTCTGCTGCTTGATTGGAGTCAACCTGTGGAAAAAACGGTTCATTGGATGTGATTTGGGAAAGTACACACCTGTCTATATAAGGTCCCACAGGAACTGGGAGAATAGTCAGGATAGAGGGAAAGATGACTGCAGCATTGCACATCCTGGAACCTGCTTCAGAGTTCTCTTGAACTCAAACTGATGGTAGGGATGTTGAAATGAATAATATAATTGATGCATTGCGATGCAGACTTGGACTATCCTGCATTGATGCAGTGCAAAACATAATCATTATGTCATAATTCTCATTAAAAAGTAGTGCTGGAAGTGACTGCCTGATCTGAGTACAGCACCAGTCCAGGTAGGACTTTCACGCTGTGTGGTTCGGCACTCAGTGGCCTTGTTCAGCGAGCAAAAAAACAGAATCAAAGCAGGCAATAGAATCTTTCTGCCACTTGAAAACAGACACACAAAGCGGGAATGGAGGAAAAGCTGATCTTAACAGTCTCTGATTGTGCAGAGATCTACAATACAACATTATCCTCTTACATTATTTCGTGCCAGTCTGAAGGCAGATTTGGATTTTCTTCAATGGTGTTCGTGGCTTCAGGTTGTAACATGTTTGGGTCTCGTAGTGAAGGAAACTCTGGTAAAGCATGCAGAGAAAGGAGGCTCATCAAGAAGAAAGATTTTCTCACACCTGCTTGAATATTCCTTTGTCCGCGATGCTTTGCTTTGTCTGCTGCAAATTTAGTGTGTCCAATTTAAACCGCAAGGACATATTTTACAAATGGCTGCACTGATTGAAAAAATCTCTAGAAAAAAGACAGTGGCTTCCATAAACCCATGTCTAGTATCCTGCTAATTATAGGCATGTCTGCATGGCAAGAACATCAGCATACTACTACGGTTGTAGCCAGAGCTTTTGAGAGTGACACAAATACTGGTTTTCACAGTTTGCTGCTTCATTTCTCCATTATATCTGTGATGAATAATTATAAACATTTTATGAGTTTCAATGGCTTCTATGCCTCAAAGTTAATGCAAAGAGTCAATGTTTGCACTTTGCAGTTTGCCCTGACATGCTGTCAATCAGCCTCTGGGCCAAATCCTGACTGATGGCAACCCGTTCCTTCATAATCCGTGCTTGAACTTTGTCAGAATTTGTCGGTTTTTGTTTGTCCATTAGCCTCTTTAAGATTGACCACAAGCTCTCGATTGGATTAAGGTCTGGGGAGTTTCCTGGCCATGGACCCAAAATTTCATTGTTTTGTTCCCTGAGCCATTTAGTTATCACTTTGGCCTTATGGCACGGTGCTCCATCGCACTGGAAAAGGCATTTTTCTTAACCAAACAGTTCTTGGATGGTTGGGAGAAGTTGCTGTCAAGACAATGATTTTGTACCATTCTTTATTCATGACTGTGTTTTTAGGCAAAATTGTGAGTGAGCCCACTCCCTTGGATGAGAAACAGCCCCCCACACATGAATGGTCTCAGGATGCTTTACTGTTGGCACAAGACAGGACTGATAGTAGCGCTCACCTTTTCATTTTTCTATATGCTCCAAACAATCGCAAAGGGGCTTCATCAGAGAAAATGACTTTAATCCAGTTCTCAGCAGTCAAATCCCAGTACTTTTTTCAGAATATCAGTTTGTCCTTGATGTTTTTCTTGGAGAGAGCTCTGGAATGGCTTGCTGTCATTCCTGAGCAAGCTCTGCACTGTTAAATCAAATATTTTCAACAACAACAAAATTAATAATAAAATTATTAATTAAACACCCATTCCTCTCAAGTTTTGAAGACAGATAAGAGTGGGGTTTAATAACCTAAAAAGTCCAGACTCCCTTCAAAAATTAGAGGTTTAGTAATAACCAGTATTTGGCAGGGGTCTGAGTTACATTACCAGATGATTAAACATGCTATTATTTTGCTGGCCAATTAAATGAATAAAGAAAGTCAATACGTTATTAAATCAAGATAATTCATATATTTATTAATCGTAATTATGTGATTATATTGGCGGGGTATATTGGCATGATCTGATTTTTGCACGATTCATGGCTCCCTTAACCCTCCCGCAAATTATGCCTATGGATGACTCTACAAAACCAACCATCCCTCACCTCTGATGGATTGCACAGCCATTCATTTATTTATGTATATGTAGCCCTCACTGAAAAAGTTTGGACATCTCTGTAATAGAGCAACTGTGAGATGTAGTGGAAAAACATGTCCGATCCTTTGGTGCACCAGAGTTTTTTACTGGCTACCCTCAGAAGTTTATTGGTGTCCATACTGCAACCGGTCCCACCTGATATGGTGGCAGAAGTGAAACCTACGTAGTAATGAATGTGTTAGCATAATGTCTGATCAAGGCTCTGTATATAACCACCACCCTTGGTGTTTTCCCCAGATAATTAATTCTAATACTAACTACAATCATTTAAAGAAAATATACAACCAGAGAACAATTTGATAGTACAGTCATGGACAAATGTTTTGAGAACGACACACATACTTGTTTTAAGAGCTTGCTGCTTCTGTTTTTATTTTATATGGCAATTTGCTTATACTCCAGAATGTTATGAAGTATTATCAGATGAATTGAAAAATCCCACTTCACCAATAAAAATTAACTTAATTCCCAATGCATTTGAATCCTGCTACAAAAGGACCTGTCGAAATCATTTCAGATGTCCTCTTGTTAACACAGATGAGCATGTTGAAGAGCACAAGGCTGGAGATCATTCTGTCATGTTGATTGAGTTATAATTGTTCTTCCTCTGTTATCCATGGTTACCTGCAAGTAAACATGTGCAGTCATTTTTGTGTTGCATAAAAAAGGCATCACAGGCAAGGATATTTCTACTACTAAGATTGCACCTAAATCAACCATTTATTGGATCATCAAAAACTTCAATGTTCAAGTGTTGTGAAGAAGGCTTCAGGGTGCCCAAGTCCAGCAAGTGCCAGGACCATCTTCTAAGGATGATTCGGGGTGCCACCAGTGCAGAGCTTGCCCAGGAATGGCAGCAGGCAGGTGTGAGTGCATCTGCATGGCTTTGGAGGATGGCCGGGTGTGAAGAAGGGCAGCAAATATGCCACTTTTCTCCAAGAAAAATATCAAGGACTGTCTGATATTCTGCAAAAAAGTACAGGGATTCATGTGTGGGGCTGCTTCTCATTTAAGGGAATGTCAAACTCCAAACACTGATTATGAAGGAATGGGTTGCCATCAGTCAGAATTTGGCCCTGAAGTTGATTGACAGCATGTCATAGCAAATTGCACAGGACCAACAGGGCAAATATTGACACTTTGCATAAACTTGATGTAATTGTCAATAAAAGCCTTTGAAACTTACAAAATGCTTGTAATTATACTTCAACACACCACAGAAACAACTGACAAAAAGATCTAAAAATACTGAACCAGCAAACTTTGTGAAAACTGGTTTTTGAGTCATTCTCAATACTTTAGGCCACAACTGTATTTATATACTTCTGCCCTTCATATTTCAAGGCACTGTTGACCAAAGGTGTGAGTGTGAATGACATGTGCGACCTATGGTTGGCTAGTCCCTGTCCTACTCTTAATTTCTCATGATTGGCCTCAAGAACCCGCAAATCAAAATGTTTTGCCATCTCTGATTGCCTAATGGCTCTCTCATCAAATCAAATTAGTCGCACAAGTGCAGGGACCTCAAAGTTTGCATGGGGCTTGGCTGCACATTTGAGTGTACTCCGAGCACAATAGGCATTGGAAGGAAGCAGCTTCCTTATTTCCTGTTTGGGGTTGGGAGTCACAGTGTTTGTTAAATCACAAAGTAGCCCCATCAGGAAGAGCACAAAGACCTCACCAAACATTCCAAATGACTTTCACAGTAGACGTGCTTCACATGAATACAGTATTGTTTCGGATGTCATGGTTTCTGCAATTGTGTGTTATAGCGTATTGTTTTTTTGTCCAAGTTTGGAAGAATTGCTATAGTCCTATGGGAAGCAGACCCTATATGATTTTGAAACAAATACCTTAGTGGTGGATGGTCATTACAACATGCATCAGAAGTGTATATATGGGCAACAGTAATCTGCACATTCCTGTGGCCACACCCTCACTCGATGTAAGCCTTTGTAGACTTGATTAGAATGTTCTCCTGTGCCACTCAGTCCTTTGGTCAACCCAAAAAATTGACTAGATTATAATTAGTTCAAGATTGAACGTTGGAAGTCGCTCTGGATAAGGGCGTCTGCCAAATGCCGTAAATGTAAATGTAAGATTCAAGATCACTTTATTGTCAGTACAACAGTATACACAGTATACCGTGTATTGAAATAATGTTTCACACAGACCCCCCCATAGTGCAATCATAAAAGAAAAAAATATATGTATATACACACTAAACTATACTATTCTAACTAAAGCTTAAATACTGTACAGGTTATCTCTATAAGAGAAAAGTAAAATGTTTCTGTACATTGAACAGGACATAACTGGACAACATCATGTAGGATGCTTGTAACTGGATATGTTGGATATTTCAAAAGAGGAGCAGAGTTGTGCAGTTCTTGCCCTATATGACAAATGTGTAAACAAAGACAGCATCATAATCACAGTACAATGGGCAGGGAAAGGCGCATGTTCTCGACATAAATATGAATTTATTATTTTGGAAAAGCTTAATGTTAATACATAAAAACAAGCTGTCACGTTCCTAGGTCTAGGGGTCTCAGAAACGCAACAAGGGTGTGGAGAGGGGGAGGTCCACTGTTACACACTCACCAGCAAATAAAGCGTACAAACAGTGCTTTTATTCACAGTGAGCTAAGAGGTAAAACAGCGGACTCAGTACAGCTAACAAACATCAAAACAGACTAAAGGAAGGGATGGTCCAGCAGGGATAACTCAAACACACACAAGTTAACAAAAGGGGCACATAACAGGCTAACAGCTAACAGGCTAACACAGGCAAACAACAAAGGGTCTATCACACAAAGCAACAAGACACACGAATGAGATCCCCAACGGAGCTCCATGCAGATCTCCGTGGACCCTGGGGACCTCCCAAAAGAGTAAGGGCCTAGCAGACCCTGGGGACCTCCCGAACACAATCCGAAGTCTCTTTAAATAGGTGAAGGTGACCAATGGCAGATGGAGCTGGTAGGCCTCAACTCCTCCCACGAAGTCAACCTAAAAGGGACAGGACGCAAAAAACACAGCCAGACACGCAGAACACGTGGGAGCATACGTCCAGGGACGTAACACATGCATAATTTAAAAAAAAAAAAAAAAAAAAGACATGGTACTGCTTGTTGATTACATGAGGGGACATCAGGAGACAATGATGTTACTCAAATAATAATGTACAAAAATGTATAAAACCAGTTAATAATAATGATGTTTCTATAAACACATGCTTATATTATTATATTACTCAAAGCTTAATAGTGTACTTTACACTTCTAGAATATATTTGCTCTGTGAAATTATAACATCTTTTAGGTCCTAATTTTTACATAAAACATTAGTGACATTAATTGGAAATGTCAGATGTTTTGTTATCCATAATTTTGAGAATGAACAACTGCAAACTGTTTTTGAATGCCATTGTGGGCGTGCCCAAATAAATGTGTACTGAAACCATGTGACTAAGTCTTCCTGTCAAAACAAATGCATAGAAACCTTCACCTTGTCACTTGGTCAGAACAACACTTCATTTTTCATTTTCAACTTGAGCACTTCCTTGTTACTCATATGTTGCAGTTCTAGATCAGTGTACACCTTATATGTCTTCATTTGTTTCAGCATTGTGACCAACTCTGCACTTTCTAATACAAAGTATGGAGTATCATAAACTAACCTTTTAATAAAATTATGAGTAGGATCTCTTCCATGCCTGCAAGAAGGACTGAATATCAGTCCTCCCACAAAGTGATTTGGAGTGGTAATGATTCATTAGTCCTTGTTGTGGAAAGAATGATGAGACAGTTATGAGATGTGAGATGTAGAGATGCTACAATTATGATGACTAATATGATGGAAATCCTGTGTCTACAGTTGCAGTATTCCTTTTGACTCAAATGAACTGGTAGCCAACAAAAACCTCTAAATTACTACAGCTTGAGTTTCTAAGATACAGACAAAAAACACACTTGTCCAGTGAAAATGTCTTTCTCCATTACTTTATCTTTCATGACAATATTTCATCTTTATCTGTCAACTTGGAAAGTGACCCAGGAGGAGGCAGGAACATATCCTGTTTAAATCTTTGCTTCCCTTGTGCCGCTGAGAAAAGATCACTATCTGTGTGGGGTTACAGCTGTGTGTTCCTCTTGTAACACCCCCGCCCACCCCATCTAGACAGACACACACACACACACACACACACACACACACACACCTCATATTCCTGTGATGGCTGGCTGCAATAATGATGACAAAGATTTTCACGCAGCCATTCCACCATTTCATACGTCTTCATCATAATCCACCTGTTTTAAAAACTGGTGGGGTTTTTTTTGCAGTTGTCCTGAAACCTTAGTCACCTTTCAGCTTTAGTCACCATTCTCAATTTCTCTCATTTTTGAAATGTGTGTAGGGTACAGAAAAGAAGTTCAGACGCAACCACATATTCCCTACAGAAAAAGTCCCAACTAGTTCCCTTTTAATGATAGTCACTGATGTGTGTTGAGAGGTCCACTATTCTTTTAGCTCAGCTACAGCCCTTTCATTTTAGTACATTATTAGTACATTTTCTGTTAATAATGTGGTCATAACGACTGGGGTGACTGGTCTCCTTGTCTTTCTCATGTGTGTCCATGGTGGGTGCTGCATTATAGCAGTCATGCACAGGAAAAAACAAGTGACAGACGCTGGCACAGGAACATAAACAAAACCACTGGGGTGTAGATCCTGTCTGATGGAAGCAGGAATTCTCCTACTTGGACCCCCCTCCCCAAAAACAGACTCACCCTCCACCCTTTTGACACCCTCTGAAGCAGCACCCTGCCCTACAATCTCAGCAGAAGCTGTTTTACTTCCTCCCTCCCATTATCTAAAGGAAGTGGAAGAACAAGCAGTGAGGGGATTGGATGTGAATACCTTTTCCATGGGCTAAGCGCACACACTAACCTCTCACACAAACACATTCACACACACTCACACACAGGCTCAACCAGAACTGCATCTATGCACCACAGATAAGAGCTGCACGCTGGTTTTAATCAACATCATGAATCCCTTCGGAATTACACTCCTTCTTACACTGGTCACTTTTGTCACAGGTAAGGGTCTACACTTGGCTCATAGTTTTTGAATTCAGATTGTTCAATGTTGACAGTCACAGTGGCTCTATGATCTTTTATTATGTTGCAGAAATTAGAAGTTTTCTTATTGGGTAATGAAGTATAATAATGTTATGTTTTACAATACTGTAGTATCCATAGGGTGTGGCTGGGCAGGGAACAAATTACTTTATAACCACAGATTCATCTGCTGTAGATTCTGGTGCTCTGTGATTGTTTTAAAACTCAGTCACAATACTCTGAAATAAAATGACTTTGGTGAGTGATTTGCACTCGTCAATTATATATTAGCTAGGTTCTGTCCAATAGAACATAATATATGGCCTAAAGTTTTATTAGATTTGATCTGGTTCTAGTAAGATGTGAAACCCACTTTTTGATGTTGAGTGCTGAAGTGCCGAAATAGTAGAAGCTTAGAGAAGTCTACTGATAGCAGAAATGTATGATTTTTCTTGTAAGTATCTGGTGAATCAAGAAGAGAGTGGTATTCAATCCTGCTCTATAGGCAATAATCCTGCTCTAGGCAATAATTATGCTAGTGGTAAAATTTCGGAGAAATCAGTTTCTAGTCTGAAAGAAATATGAACTTGTTTAAAACAGAAACAAGCAGTGCAATTATTCTATTAAAAAAGTGCGTACCACCAGGAGACTTTTTTTATTCCTAAAGGTCCCTCATGTACCATTAACCCCTGCCTCTCTCAGCAGTTTTTGTTTGTTTTTAGATATTTGTCTTCATCAATATATATTTTATTATTGTTGCACTGCTCTCACTTTCTGTATATATATGCATAAACACAAGGACACACAGGCACACACACACACACACACACTTGCAGAATCATGCTAGCAGAAACAAATCAAATAATGTTTTTAATTACTGTTTTTTTTTTTACAGGACATGACAATGGATTGCCAACCATTGGTAATATTAATGAGATTACACCAAAGCAGTAAAATATGCAATGTGTAAGGTTTTAGAACTTCCAAAAAGAATAATAATTACGAGAATGGAGAGATCTGTAATTTTCACTGTAGATACACCTCAGCTGTGAGATAGAAAATCACATTGTATGCCATGAGCCATCTTAAATACTCTTACTGAGGGAAGGAGGCCAAAATGTCACAATACATGGCCACATCCATGCAGTTGTCCTGTTCATCCCAAACTTTAGGTTTGGGGTGGTGTACTTGGTCTTTTGCAAGCTTTGAATGGGCCTGGACATGTGGTTGAGCAGGCAGACTTTGTGTGCAATGCAGGATTTTACTCCATGATGGCAAAGTGTGTCACTAATGGTTACCTTTGGGAGTGTGGTACCAGCTCGCTTGACGTTATTGACCATCCCTCACTGCTCTTCTTACAGTTTCCATCCCATTCTTTTAAACAGGTAATAACAGTTAATGAGTGGAAGATAGGAGGGCTTCTTAAAGATGACTTAACAGGTCTGTGATTACCAGAATTCTTGCTGGTTAGTTGGTGATCAAATACATATTTCATGCAATAATTATTTAAAAATCATTCAATATGATTGGAGTTTTTTTTTTTTTATTCGATCACTCTTGTTGAAGTGTACCCACAATGAAACGTTCAGATCTCTTCATTCTTTGTAGGTGCAGAGTGCAGAGATAACAAATCACTTTACATTCAGCTAGTAATCTGCTCTTTTAGCTGTGGTTTTGTTTCCCGCATGTCAAAAAAAATGGGCTCCTGAAAAATGCCTCCTGAAACCTTTATATTGCACCTTTAAAATCAGGCATTTTCCTCACTAAATTAAGCTTATTAAGAGAATAGATATAAGATATTAACTGTAAGCTAATACAAGCTCCCAACATACAAAATAAATGTTACATGAGCAAAAAGTTTTTCCTGCACCATCTGTTCTCAGATCTGTATATGGGCCTCATTTTTCTCATAATTGCAGAAAAGATTTGCTAGATGTCTCTTTCACACCTGCACATCTCTCTCTACAGAACCTAATATCACTTCAAAAGAAAATGATACATCATATGTTATTCCAAAAGGTAAATATTTCTAATTTATAATAAAGAAATCTAGTCATTTTATCCATCAAAATCAGACGGTTAATTATTTATGTCACGTTCTGGTGGACAATTTACAGTCAAAAGTTGTTCTTAACTTTAAGACATCTCTCCATAGATCTTGCTACTGAAAAACCAAAGATTACACCCATTACAGGTAAATTATAATATCTATATTTAAATTCTCAAGACCATTACATAGTTTATCTATCAACTGTGATGGCAATAGAATTATATTAATTTGTTTTCTTTTTCTCTCACAGTTGTCAGTACACAGATTGAATACACAGACAAATCAATTACCCCAGGATATAGTACTAGTTCATATAGTGCTGCAACTAATGCAACAGGTAAAGATTTATGACATCATCATGATGTCAAGATATCAAAAATCTTTTCCGTTATCTCACTTATCACTTTCATATTTTTGGTAAATGTATATTGGGGCAGTGGTGGCCTAATCAAAAGTTTGCCGGTTCAAATCTCGATCCGACAAGGTGCCACTGAGGACACATTTTGCTGTGTGCACCAAGTGCTGTGTTGCAGTGTATCACAATGTCAATCACTTTCACTTTAAATTATTTTGTGAATGTAAATATGATCACACAGACATCTGGACCACTGCCACACTATAGACTAGTTTTGTGCTTCCATGACATGACCCATGCTTTGGAAATGTATTTTATTTTTGTATAACCTTCAAATGATATGATTCCATAGGGTTTTCTATAATAATGTTTACTGTTCCTAACAGAGTACAGTGCCTCTACAGGGACAGACAAGACAACATTAGACAATTCAACAATACAGCAAAGCAGTGATGAAAACAAGGAAATAAAACAAGAAATAGGTACAATTATGAAATTGTTCTCTATGTATCTATGACATGTTTTTGCAAATGTCTTGTTCATCCTAAATGACCAGTCTCTCTTTAAAAATGTCAGCAAACATTAACAGCATTTTTCCTGTCATAGACTTGTTTGCTCAAATGATGCTCATTGTATGAAATGTATTTATGGATTTTAGTTTAATGATATTGATATAGTCATTTTTGGGGAGACTTATGTGTCACTTACCAGTGGAAGACATAGCATTTACTATGTGAAGATGACATGGTAGTGGAGGCAGTGAGATGCTCTAGTCATTGTTCTACTGGGAAACCTTGGCTGCTGCATTTACTTTCCAACACTGAAACATTGCTACTGACCAAATAAAACACATATTTTCAAATTACATGCATTTCACAACTGAACATAGATAACATAACACATTTTCAAATTGGGAAACTGTACACTTTATCAACTAAATGAGTTCATTTAAAATTTGGTGGAATACTTCCAGAAATCTGCAGGTGCCATCTAAATCTCTATCATGTAAAAGGATAGCCAAATTTGAACATGAAGGGCAGGTGTGTCCTGTCAGCTATGAATCATTCAAAACAGACTGTTTCAAAGTAGGAAAAGGTTTGGACAGAGAAGTAAAAATGACATACTATGTCCTCCAGGCATAAAGAGGAGGGTGACCTTCCAGCATGTTATCAGCATTTAGTTCAAAATGCAGCATCTCTGATGATATTGGGGGTGTGTAAGTGCATACGATATGGGCATCTTACGTGTTTTGGAAGGCACTATGAATGTTTTAGAGCAACTTATTCTCCCCTCCAGACAACGTCTATTTCAGAACCTTCAGTATTTCAGCAAGACAATGCAAAACCACATACTGCTATTACAGCAGCATGGCTTCTGAATTGGTCTTCTACCTATAGCGTACATTTGGCCCATCATTAACCAGAAAAAAAAGACAACCACAAACTCTTCAGCAGGTACAAACCTATGTCAGGCAAACGTGAGAGCAAATTCCAAAGCCAAGCTTCCAGAAACTCATAACCTCAATGCCAGGACATCTTAAAACTGTTTTATCACAACTATTTTGAGACCCGTAGCAAGTACCTCATGATGTCAAGACATCAAAAGTCTTTTCTATTTTTACTTACAGAAAAAAATACTAATTATCTGTGCATAAATATGAGTCAGTGATCCCACTCATCCTTGCTTACAAAAAACATGACTTTTATCTATTTGGTAGATTTATGATAATTGTAAATTAAATGCTTTTGTAAATGTTAAGATGTTAAAGGCACACTGATGTCTGGACCACTGCCACACTATACAGACTTTTTATTTAGTTTTGTGCTACTATGACTTCAGTGACCCATGCTTTGGAAATTTTGTATAACCATCAAATCATATGATTCCATAGGGTTTTCTATAATAATGTTTACTGTTCCTTACAGAATACAGTGCCTCCACAGGGACAGACAAGACAACATTATACAATTCAACAATAAAGCAAAGCAGTGATGAAAACAAGGAAATAAAACAAGAAATAGGTAAAACTATGAAATTGTTCTGTCCATATCTATAAAACATGTTTTTGCAAATGTCTTGTTCATCCTTAATGACAAGTCTTTGTTCAAAATGTCAGCAAACATTAACAGCGCTAAGCTTTACATTACTATCTCATTACTATATTACTATTACATTACTAAGCTTTTTTCCTGTCATAGACTTGTTTGCATAAAAATGCCAGCAGGTGTAGGTATCTAGGTATTTTCTTTTTATCTGAGAAATCCATTCCCAGTATAGAGACACATTGGTCCTAAACTGATAAGATTGTTGCTGTTGTTTATTTTTTTTCTATCTCATTACAGATCAGAGGATACTGTTGACGCTATTACTGGTGCCAGTTGTTTTGGCAGTAGCTGGTTACATCATTCTCAAGTTCAAATGCAAGAAAGTCCATGATCATGCAGGTAACTGAACAGCTCACATGTGGCCTTAAGAGTGATTTGTGTTGTCACAGTTTAGCACAGCTTGCAACTTTATCTTGCCATTTTTATCTTTCCAGAGACAACCGACAATGGATTGGAAAAGTGAGTACCTAACACTGTTGTACTTGCACTTTTGACATCTTGACCACTTCTGAGTTCTGTCCACTCTATATTGATCAATTATGAAGCAACTCAGATGTGTCAGAACTTCTGACCATCTGATGATGTGAGGCTTAGTAGCTCTCTTCCATAATTTTTTCATTGTTTATTATAACTTCAGATGTCATTTATGGTTTATTGCCCGATGGAAAAGGACCTCAAAAAAAGGGAAATTTTGGATCACTTACTGTATTTGACAGTGACATAAGGCCTCGTTTATAAATACGAGCATATATTTTTTTGGTGTACAAATCCTGGTACGACCGGTTGTACATGTGATTCATGAAACATGTGTACCTGTGTGCCAATCCGTGCGTACCACACTTCCGTTTTGATAAATCCGGTGGCTAACAGTGTACATGGCCAAACCAAAAACCTTTTCGACATGAAGAAACGGAAATTGGCAAAGAGCCTCCGAAGTGAGAATTGACATCCTCCCAACCCACATCCGAGGTAGAGGAGACTTTTTCAACGGGAAAAAGGGGACGATAAATCGTGTGTATAGAAACATCATCCCGTAACGTAACTAGAAAGGATCGTGCACCTGTTTTTCTGCCGTATGCACATTTGATAAATGAGCCCTCTACTGTTCAAAACGGTAAAGAACTGTCATTTGAACACTTTTATGTTTTCTTTTTGCGGCTGCCGAAAACAGTGCGTCTTTTCAAAGATCGGAAAGCAACAAGGATGGTGTCATGCTTCTTGGGGTGAAGCCATCTGGAGATGAGGGTAATGGTAGGTTCAAGCATTTTTCAAGCAACCTAATGGTAGGTTCAAGCATTTTTCCAAAATTCTAGAATTAATGCAGAAATGTCATTATGTCCTATAGTATTGAATATAATTCTGATAATTTCCTGTTTAGCCACTAAAATTCCTCAAATACATTGACATAGCAGAAAGGTTTTTCCAGCTGCATTCCCATCTCCACCCCAGACTTTTCAGACAGCAGACATGGCCACCAATTATTCAGAGGAAGTTTGGCCCTTTTAATATCTCATTGTGCTGGTTGTGTAATGGTCCGGTCCACTGGAGAGCTGAGAAGGTGTTTCCTGTGATTTCTAACCCCCACCCCTGCAAAGATCAGCAGGAGATGAAAGATAGGAACTTCCTCATGCAAACACTGCCTATTTTCGACAAGGCCATTGTATGACCTCAAGGTCCAGCAAATTTCAGTGTGCCCAGACACCCACCGATTGAGTACTTAAATGTGCGCAAGACCACATATGCAGATCAGCATCTTCTTTTCACTGTCTATGATTTCATGTCAGTAATGAAGTATCAAACAAAAAAGCATTCAAAGGCTGCATGTCTGCATTGTTGACTTCAAAGTAAGCATCAGATTGTGTTTGTATTGGCTTACGTATAAAACTAATTTTTCTCCTCAATAGTTTTTGGTCAGCATGCTAAAAATAATCTGTTTGTCTTGATTTTGAATGCAGTGAGAAACAATGTTACCATTGCCAGGCAGAGATTTATTTAAACTGCATGGCAGCATGTCAGAACAGAGAATTCAACTTGTGCTGCTGTTTCATTAGAACTATAACTGAAGTTTGTCTTTTCTTATGTTTTAATTTACTGAGATTGGATTGGACAAATGGGATTGACAAAAAATAGAAGAAATTTTTTGATTTATTAATTAGGATCAATTAGAGTCTAAAATCATTTTATAAAATACATTGAACAGTGACATACCTACCCAGGAATAGATTTTTTGAAGGGAACAACCGCCACTTAGTGTTCGTGATAGTGATTACACACACAAAAAAAAAATCCTTTCTAACAACTGAGATGCATCTGGTCATTTCTCATGTTGCAGTTCCATAATGAATCTTTATTTTTTATTACAGCAGCTGCAAAATAAAGAAACGAGTGATAACAGTGAAGAAAACATGAAGAATATATTTGCACACCTGAAGGAGTTCAGCATCCCTTTTTGTTAAGGGATGAGGTTTCACACTAAAATGTTGATGTTGTAGGTTGACTATGTGAAACTGAATCCCTGTCTACAAGATGTTTTAAATTAACACTTGACTTAAGGCAATCAGATACTACATTTTGTGATGAATACTATTATTTTCGCAGGTTAAGGTTGTACACATTAAACTGTGGCATTTGGGCTGACAATTGTGTATTGATGACTGATGTGTTTTTAACAATCCAAAAATATATATATAGCACAGGAATATATTACATTGAAACGACATGAAAACCATTAATACAACCTGTAGTCAATTAAACAATGTTGATACAACAATTTCTATGCCTATTTTCTTAACAGTGTTACAGCAGGAAAATGGCAGTTTTAGTCAGAAGCATCAGAGCCTGGTCTTGTACAAGTGTGTAAACCTTTTTCAATGTATTTGTAAGGCATTTCAGTGCATATAGACAATTGACCTTCAGTACAGGTTATGCAGCTATTTATTTTTCTGTTCTTCATTCTCTACTCTTCACCTTTATTTTTTTTTTGCACTACACTGTACTACTCCGTTCATTTATTTTCTATTTCACCTTTTCATTGGCTGATATCATTTTGACACATTGTTGTATAGAAACACTGAAATTGGAATCTATTAAAAGCTGAATTTAAATTGATGTTGTGGATGTGCTGGATTATTATCATGACTACATATAGGCTTAGAAACATACACATTGCTTGAGCACAGCTCTGGAAGCAGTGTTGCCCATGGCAACTATCTCATAGGAAGTAGCTGATATGTCAAACTACTTTGCATCATCACAAGCGTTTATATACATCACACAGCAGTGAATTCCTTTTCTCTACTCTGTAAACTAAAACAGATATAGCTTGTAATATCTTACTGCAGCTTGGTGTACTAAAATGTCACTAGATTAGTCGCTAGGCGATTTTTTGGGGGGAGGAAAAATAAATGCTGCTAAACCAAATATTTCCACCAGGGGGCACCAGAGTATACAATGTAATGCTGTAAACCATTTTGGGGCCCTCAAGGTGTGAATAAGCAACACTTTATGGGTGCCAGTCATTCCTTATACTTGTTACTGATGTTATATTTGTCACAGGTGACACTTTCAGTGTCACATTCACCATGGGATCTAACATAGCATACAAATTAAAGGATTTCAAGACATTTTTTTTGTTTAGCAATGGTAGAAGCTTTGATTAAAATAGGTTTGCTAAGTTCTCTATTGTGCATCTATGGGTGAATGTGGGATGTGGGTAAAATTATGTGTTCGCACAAATGCATTTGAGGGTAATATGATATTTTAAAAGATGCACTGATGAATGCTTAGATTGTTACATTTTTACATTTAGCTCAAACTGAAATCTGTCTCTGGCACAGATTAAGCACCATGACTGGTCATTCTTTCCCTTCACCTACTGTGCTGCAATCCTGTGTCAGCTAAATGTATCTGCTGCGCAGACCTTAAATTAATGTATATGTGTATATTTTGCAAAGGCCAATAGACATAGGCATGTCACTTTCCATATAATTATTAATTCAACTTAAATGGTGGATTCTATTAATAAATTCTGTATTGGCATTCATTATCTCAGTTGTGTTTTTTTTTTATTATTAATTTTGATCAAACACATAACAGCAGACCAGTCCTCATTAACAACCCAGTGAAGACTCTGAATGCCTTTCTCAAAAGACCATATCACTTCCAGCTTGGCCTGCCTCCATTTTACTTTGTTCAAAAGAAGCGAGTGTTTTTTTTTTCTTTAACCCCCAGTTCTTCTCTTTGAAAGGTGAGCTGTGGAAATGATTTAGACTTCGGGCACGTTTCCACCAAAAAGACAGAGGAATGGGCATCAGGCCAACTGTATACAAGCATGGCCCCATTTCATCCTGGTGGAGTGTTGGATTTCACATGGCTCAAAGCCAAGCATGAGCCTTGCCCTCTTAAAGACATTTCATCGCCAATACTATTCCAACCCTCCAGTGTGGTTGTGACCAGTCCAGTCCAGTGCTTCATTAGTCACTCCAGCTGCACACTAAAAATGAAATGCAGATGCTGGTTAAGTGATGTGTGTGATGGCAGCACTAGATTCCTTAAATCAGTGCCATCAAACATGCTAATTAATCTAGAGGTTAAACATGAAACACACTTGATAAGTACACACATACAGAAGGCATTTGTAAACTTGATCATACTTAAAAAAAATGACAAATTAAACAAAAATGCAACTTACACAGCCATTTCCCTCCATACTTCTCAGGAAAATGCATTTAACTGTAAGAGCTGGGTTCATTGCAGTGACATCTCATTTCACTGATCACTGTAGTAAAAATGTACTTGTAGACCGGGACTTTACATTTATATTTATTTACATTTATGGCATTTGGCGTACGCCATTATCCAGAGCGACTTACAACGTGCTTTAAAGTGACCATCAGTTGTGGTTCATTAGGACCCCTAAACATGAATACAATCTTTTTATTCACCCTTGATGTAGCTTCTGTACTTAAGTTAGACAGTAAGAAGGTTACAAGTTAATCTAAATGTTCTTTAAAGAGGAAGGTCTTGAGCTGCCGACTTTAATTTGAGCTGACTTTAATTTGCTTTAAAAATCCTCCACCACAAGTACCAAAGTATTAATATTCATGTACAAACAATTTAGATTTTCAGTCAGGCATAGAGCA
This sequence comes from Denticeps clupeoides, assembly GCF_900700375.1. NCBI lineage: Eukaryota > Metazoa > Chordata > Actinopteri > Clupeiformes > Denticipitidae > Denticeps > Denticeps clupeoides. The sequence continues at coordinate 25,192,012 of NC_041707.1, forward strand.
TGTGAACAATGAAGATTATTAAACATCTCTCTACTGGTAAACAGCAGTACTCAAAACTCCTGAGCTCTGTCAGTTCAAGTCACTATTCATGTAACCCAACTTAGTCAATAAACTATGACATCATGCAGTACATAGCATAATGAGTAAACAAAAGTTACAGAATTCCTCCATAGTGTCAATATAAATGCAGAAGCAGCAATACCAATACTCGTGAATATTGTGATCCTTTGTTTGGAATGACAATCGAAACCGGTAGTGTCTTGCAAACTATTTCACCATTACAAGGCAACAAGATCAGTCACATTAGTGTTTAGCACTTATATGCAACTGAACAGTTGAGAACATGAAATGCTTTCCATGTAAATTCTGAAAATATTTTATGTTACATTAGCAAACATTACCCATGCATTACAAATTGGGCTATTATCGTTTTCCATTAAATAAATGAGAACTGAACTAACTATTTACATTTATTAGAATGACTTACAATCAGTAGTGACAGGGACAGTTCCCTTGGAGACACTGAGGGTTAAGTGTCTAGGTCAGGGACACAATGGTAGTAAGTGGGGCTTGAACCTGGGACTTTCTGGTCTTCTGTCTCATGGGTGTGTGTGTGTTACCCACTAGGCTACTACCACCCTTAGAATGGTGGTAGTTATAAAATGTAATACTCCCACAGGAGAAGTTACATATGTATTCATATTCATATATGTTTTTTTATGTTGTTATTGTTTTCATTGTCGTGTCAAGAATAAATCTTCAACAGTGCTAGTAGTTCTACATACAAGAAAAAGCCACTAGCATGATAACAGCCCAGTGAATCAGTAACATGAAGCCAGCCCAGCATGATTTCAGCTGCACCCTGAGAGAGTGAAATGGTAGATGGAAAGTTTTCACAGGTCTGGCATGGCTGGACACTCTAAGAGAAAGAAAGGAAACATGCAGGGGGGGTGGCCACACAGCAAGTGTAGAAAACAAGCCAATGAACTCTCAGATCTCACTGGGCCCTGCATGGAAAACTACCAGAGCTAAATAAAGCAAAAGAAAAAGACCCATAGGCATCTTGTGATATGAAATCTCTCATCATTTTTAAAGTGAGTTAGAATTATCATGTAAATATGATTTGAAGCAGCAGTAGGCTGTTGGGTGGGTAGGTATACAATGACTCATGGCTCCACTGAAGAAAACAGAGACACAGGCTGTGCTAAAAAAAAAAGAGGGAAAGCGACAATCAAAAGCAGGCCCATCTCACTTTACCATCCATATCACACCACAGATCATAATTGCCAAACGTGGGAGCGATACCATGGAGGAAGAGCATGCAAATGCTCAGCTGTACTTATAGCTGGGTAAACAGGAATAATCTAGAAATTTTTTAGTCATTCTTCATACAGTTTCCAGTAGTGATTGTCCTCAAAAACTTATTTTTGGTTAAATTAACCTGGGCTGCATGGTGTGTGCATATGTTCCCATCCAAAGGCATGTACATTAAATGAAAGTGAAGTGATTGTCACACGGGATACACAGCAGCACAGCACACAGTGAAATTTGTCCTCTGCATTTAACGGTGCTTTGCTCAGTGGCACCTCAGTGGTACCTTGGCAGATCGGGATTCGAACCAGCAACCTTCTGATTACAGGGCTGCTTCCTTAACCACTAGGCCACCACTGTCCTTAGGTATGGCTGGAGGGATGCTGTGTGCCCTGGACCCAATGTCCTGGGATGTGCTCTGGCAGCCATGATGCAGCATAGAAATAGCTGTTATGGAAAGTGTGTGATTGAGTGAATCAAATTAGCCTGCCTAATCTATACAAAAAGTGGAATATTTGAAAACTATTTCCATTCTAAGCAGAAAATCAGTTGCTTAAATTATGTTTATACCTTTGTATAGTCATGTTAGCCCATGTTATAAACTGTTCTAAAATACATGCCCTGAGTATCACAGGATGCAGAACTCTCACTCAACAACACAATATTCCTTTTATATTCATGCATTGAATGAAACTGTTTTTGTTAAAAGCCCAATGCAGCCATCATTATCAATTGTTTTGACCTGCAATTTACACAATTGTTATAGTGAAGCAGAATGGTTTCATATGTTTAAACACTTTCTGATCATATATTTATACATGATTAACATTATTTGCATTTATTAAAACTTTAGGTGCACAACCAACACTCGTCTGTCAATTAACGGCATTTTAAAAACTCCATTTTACAGTTGATCCCACCCCCCCTGGGCCTCCAATCAGCTCTTAACCATGTTTCAGGTAGAGTACTACACTTGGCCAATGCATGTGACTGTATTTTCTTATAGGAGGATCTTGTTCAAGCCATGTGACAGGGAATATTGCAAGCTCGTGCTCAGAGCTCTATTTCCAACTGTCGTAGAGAGAAGGATCAGGAGACTCACGGTTGGTGGTAAAATTACTTTACTGAGATGAAGACAGGCAACAGATGACTGTACATGTTCTGCCCAGTCCACATTTACTGTGGACTGAAACATTCTATGCAAGAGTGTGACATGCAGAAGTTTCTTGAGTCCTTTGACATAGATAGCACTTTAGTGCAAAGAACAGAGTGCAAAGCACTACCATCGTTTATATTTTGCTGCCATGCCAATTTTGAGCACCAGAATGAATTATTAATACAAAATTCTTATCCGATATTTAAGAAAGTGTTGTTAAATATTGTTAATGACAGTACATTTGGGGAATTCACAAAATGTCTCATATGAAAATGAAACACAGACAACGACAAAAACGTGAAAAACACTGATATATATTGTGAGAGTGTGTACCAGCACTGAATATTAAGTATACAAAATTAATATCAAGGTAGCAACAGCTTCCCTCTCCCTACAATTGGCTGGGAGGTCTCATTGCAGGCCAATCGAATGCCTTGGCTCATCCACAGCCACCCTACAAGCGCGTTCCCGTATCCCTGGAAACATCGGGAGCGTCCAGAATGTAAAACGGGCGCTGATTGGCCGACGCGCAGGCGTCAGCTGGTCATGAGGTGTCTATAAAGGACGGCCAGCGGTAGGCGTGCGGCTTTATTCACTGAGTGTGTTGTCCGTGTGTGTATGTTGCGGGGTTTGTGAGTGTGTGTGGGGGGAAGTATTTATATGAAGTCTTTAACTTAAAATTTGTTATGCTAATTTATTAAGGTAAGTGTGCGTTGTACTTTCACCGCCACTCTTTCATTGCGCACTAAAAGTGGGCTGAATTTCTAGTTATTCAGGTCGTTTCCCCATGTAGGCTTATTCGTTCACTCTTTGAGTAATGCACTTCTTGTTTGCTTTGCAGCCCTTTATAACGAGGACGAGCCATTTTTCATCATGGTTGCAACAAGCACACTAAAGAACAAAAACGCTGAATGCATTTCGGAATTAACGGACCATCGATACGATCGGACCTGTATTGAAGATGGTGAGTCCTCTTTTGCTGCCTTCGCCTTAGTGGGTTGAAACTGGACACTTCTACATAATTATTCTGCAGCTAGCGCTTGTTTACTCCAATGGTGCAGAGCTGCTGCTGCACTGAAGCATGGGGAGGGCTGGGGGGGATGAAGTCATCTTTGCTGAGCCTCGCTGTCATACTGCTCAGGGACCAATCAGTCGACTTCGACAAGATGCTTGCTTTTACAAAGAGAATCCCATCTGTGGTTTCACTCATAGTACCTGGAAGAAGAATGTCTTTCAGATGTGCCACTAGATATGCACCTGTAAAAATTGAAAATGCAGATGACATTCATGCTTTCTGCTGTTATGCGTCTGTGTGATCATAGCAACTCACTTTCTCCTTTTTGTCTCAAGAACTGGACTTCTGGGACCACTGCCTGGTGGCACCGCACCTACGGAGTGAGGTGTGTGAGGACCGTACCTGCCATCAACTGGCCAAGATGTTTGAGAACTGCCTGTCGCGTGCAAAAAAGACCACCCTTCACTGCGCTGAGGTGCTGGTGCCTGAAACTCTGACCCGCCGAATAGCACGCGACGTCCTGCGGCTGGCTTCAGGCGAGCCGTGCGGCTTGCGGGGCTGTGTGCTCTATGTGCACCTGGAGCTGGAGAATCGCTGCAAGCGGCTGGAGCGCATCGTCTATGATGCCAGCGTTGTGCCCACCTTTGAGTTGACTTTGGTCTTCAAGCAGGATGGCAGCGCCTGGCCAAGCCTTAGGGACTTCCTTCACATTGGTGCCTGCTTCACACCGGGCTTTAGGCACGCACTCAAACTCAGCCCTGGCTTTCGCCTCATTAAAAAGAAGCTGTACTCTTCCTCGGCAGGCACCGTGCTTGAGTACTGAAGGAGGGTAGAGCAATGAACTTCAGTGGGGTTTACATCAAGGGGTGGATTTAAGGCTACAGTGCACTTAAACATGAATGTAAAGAGCACTTGTTGAGTTCTCTTTTTTTTTTTTTTTTTTTTTTTTTTTCTTTTTTTTTATTACTCATGTAGTGTCAGGGCGTTATGGTTTCATTTGTGGAGTTTGACTAAAAAGCTATTCAGTGTTCAGACATGGATCCTGGATAATCCACTTCTATTTGTTGTATTCAAAATTGTACAGAATCAGTTTGATTATGCACCAATCATATCCAATTGATCCCAAATATTTTGGTATGAAATGTTTTAAAAAATGTAATATTTGCTGCAATAATTTCTGAGTGCATCTGTTCATTTGGCTATGGATTCAGGTACAGGCAACACCAGGTTGACCTTTCCGAGGTGCATGATTGGATTTGATTTGACACTTGCTGCTATACAGTTTCATTATTGAAATGCACAGATGTGGGGTTTGGAACAGATGGTTGTGGGCAGGGTCCTGCGATTAGGTTTTCCCATCAAGAATATCATATCAAATGATTGTCATTCAACGTGCTGCTTAAGGCACGTGTTGAGTTCATTATGTGCCTCTTTTGTTAAATTTACTTTCACCTGTTCTGAGGTCAGTGCACTATTCTTCGTACATGTAGTGCTTGTGGGTCCCCCCCCTACCTTAATGTCATTTTAAGGCCTTTCTAGTATTATCAGCTGTGGGAGCCTTTCAGCATTTTTTTTTTTTTTTTTTATATAGAAAATAAGTTCCTGTTAAAGGAAGTTAATCCTTGTCTATTTGACAATAAAATATATTTTCAACCATCTCTCAAATCTCTAGTCTTATAAATAAACTGCTTTAGTCCCAGCTTCACATAAAATTTCTGTATTTTTCCAAGAGTATTTAAATGGCACCCTCACTTGTATGAATGTTGTGCACTTTACTTCACTGGGCATCTCCCTAAATTCCTTAAAAGATCTTGTTCATCAGACATTCCACGTAAGCACAATCCAAATGACTGTGTTTGTACTGAACTACTTTTTTTAAAAGTTTTAAAAGACAGGATGAGAGTTTTATGTATCTATGTATGAGTTTATATGACCAGCTGCAGTTTGGAACATGTTCAGAACTTGGAACATGAAGTTTGAACATGTGCATGTTCAGAATACAGATTGTTTATGTTGGAACCCCACACATGAATTTGTTGGGCTGGGAGTTATTAGCCAGCCACAGTGGTCATGCTGGAGACGCCGCCCTTTTGTGTGTGTTTACTACCTTCAGCTATGCTAAGATTTTTCTTAAGTCAGCTATTCATGAACCAGTCATGGGATATGGCTGTTTGCCCCCAGTGGAGTAGGAGGGGCCTTAGTGCCAGACTATGGCTCTGACCCAGATTTGTGTTTCCTTCCTGGAAGTGGCCGGTGATACGAATCTTCCAAAGGAGTTGTGGAGTTTTTTAAGCCCCTTAAGAATGTAACATAGACATTGAATTATGCCCTTTGAACAAATCCCTTTCCCTATGACAAGGTCCTAGACTATTCTGCCCTGCTTGGATTTCACTGGATTGCTTAGAACAAAGTGGCACATTAAGTAATTAAATCATTTTTAATCAATAATTATTTTCAATGGAATACAGTCGATGTTTTATAGCAAACAATGCTGCAGCTGATTCAACACAATGGCGTGTGTAAGATTTGCATCTGCAATCCTTTTTGCTACATCTAGCCAGCAGGAACAGAACCCTCTGTGGTTCTGAACAGCAAGATAATAGACAGCAGCACAGAAATCTCTTGGTGTGGGGTCCTCATTCAAGGTTTTGAGCATGCGCTAATGCAGACATCCCAACCTGCAAAGACTCATTTCAGGGAGGTTACCCCTTCCTACACTGTCTAACAAAGCCACTTTTCTTTTAGCAGTCTCATAATTCAACTCAATAAAAATTTAATTACTGAATGTAATTACGTTTTGAGTCCTTCATGTCCAAGGCTACTACCACCATATACTCGGAACACTTCAAGACCTGCAGCATCACAACTTGACCCTTGTTAAAATTGACATCCTTACAATTGATTATTTTTGTCTTCCTACCAATCATGAGCTGCTGTCTCATATTCATCTCAGTGATTTAATATTAAGGCTGTTCAGTATGTCTGGATCAAAGTAGTGCTGTTATCATAACACTATTTATATAAGTTTCAAGAGCAACTAGAGGAAAAATGTCAAAGCTTACTAGAAGAATCTGCCAGGAATTGTATACATCACAGTTGCACACTGGCATGACTAGCACACCAGTGGTATGTCTTATACTGCCTATAAATGTTTACCTCATTTAAAAATAATAATAAAAAAACTCAATTTGTAGGCATTGTATTTTTTACTCCTAGAATTCCTCTCAATATACCAGTCACAATGCATGTATAATGTACATCAGACAAATTGTAAAATACACCAGGGTCTCCATGTTTTCAGTGAGTTCAGATTAATGCGAGTTGCATTAATGTTTCACTCCTCCTTTACATTATTCTTCTGCCAAGATTGGGTGACCTCTTTTAAACCTGGGTCCAAAGAAACGACAACGTTTTATGGCTCTACAAACCAGGGTCCTTATTTATGAAGACAGAGATGTATTGTCTGAATGAGTCTGTGTGTATTGTCCCTTTAAGAGTGGTGGATCTTTGCAGCTGTCTGACCCTGGTGTGGGAGCTGGCTGCTGATTCAGCAGCATGTTCGCCAGAGTTACAGCAGCCCTTTACAAAGGAGAACAAGAACAAACTGCTTCTCTTGCTCTCTCTCTTGCTCTCTGTTTCTCTGTGCCCCTTAATGTTGATTCATGTTTTACATTCGTGTCATGTCTCCAGAAAGTTGCACAAATCAGGGAAACACATCTAAGAGACAATTAAAACAATGACATTACTATACTTAATTGCCATATCAAATGTTTCAGCTATTCAATAAACTTGTTAATTTCTGAGCCTAGATTTAGTGTCTGCTAAGTATAGTAAAGTAAAGATTCTCATTTTTTTTCAAAGAAATATTGATGAAAGCATTTTAAACAGTCTTATCGAGTCATTATTTGATGGTGGCAAATCAAACCCTTGGAAGACTATGTGTCCTTCATTTGTGCTGCTCTTGGAACACTGTGTAGCTTCCCTTGCCTGATAAACGATTTTATCTGGTACAGCTGAACAGCCTTCAGACGCTAGTTTGATGTAGGGTTGGGTAGCCCTGAGGATGGTGAAACGGAGGTTAGAGGGCACCACAGGCTTCGCTGTTTATCTTGATGTTCTCATCACCATCCATCCAAGTTCCTTCATGAAAAATGAATATAGCACATTGCACATTGTGTCCATCCATTGTTTATGCATACAAAAAAAGAAAAACTGTATTTGCAAAAGTAAATTGAATTATCTAAATCATGCGAAATGATGTCTCAAATGTGGATCATCCCAGATTAGTGCCTCAACTGGATCTACTGGCAAATACTTGAAAAACATTAATGTCTAATCGAACAGACAAATTAAACGTTTCCATTATTTGTACATGACTATGTAAACATGTGACATTTGATATTATTTATTATTTGAACTATTTGGTTTTGTGTAGGGTGAAAGTGAAGTTGAATCTGAATGTTCACACTAGATATTAAGTGTGTACATGGGCTTATTTTCTGACACACATTTCTGAATACTGTTGCGCGCATAGAAACAGGGCTGCAGTGGTTCCTAAGCCACTGCACAGACATCAGCGTACAAGATGTTCCCTCCGAGAATAGAAATGGAAATGTTTACAAACAAGTTTGCAAATCTGGTATTCTATATTTAATCCTATTCCATGAGCATGACTCTCATAAAATACTTACATAACCAATTTGACTCTGACTCTGCCCAATACACTGCCCAGTATTTTCTGTTTATGGGCCTGTCAATAGTACCTTGAAAGGAGAAATGCAGATGCAGAGTGTTCCAGATATCCGGTCCAGCTACTATCAACTTGAGTGACTGCTGTTAGTGAACTGGTGAGATGGAGGAAATTGGAGTCCCTTACGAGTGCCCAGAATTACGAAATCACATGTTGCCAGGTCAGCCTCACCCTGATACCACTTTTGGAGGAAAGGAACAAGACATTCTGCCTTTGAATGGTGTGAGTGGAACTTTGACCTGAAGTGACATTGATTTAATTTATTGGCGGACAGTTGTGACTGTTAAAATCAGACAAGTTACAAACAGTTCTTTTTCACATTCATTGTGATAAACAAATGAATGATCTAAATGCATTTAAACACATTTATGAACAAACACATGATCTAAATAAACACACATAAAAACAGTTTTGTTGTAACCCAAAATTTTAAGGAAGGGCTTTATGAAATGTAGGTGTGCTCTGCCAAAACCTCCTGCCTTGTCCAGACAACGCTCAGAGATTTCTCGCATATATTGAACTTGACATGAAACTTAATGTAATAATAAAGCTATGCAACAGAAAAATGTGATTGTTCAAGCAATTAACTTATTTTTCCTCCCTTCTCCTCATTGCTTTCGGATTGACTAAATAGTGAGTGACCTGAATTGCTTTTTAATAAGCAATAACATAGCATTTCACTGGTTTTCTATCAACTAAAACAATATTTTGTATGACTTTTCAGCATGTGCATCTATGTTGACTGGTATTTCACCTCTTTCATTATGTCTGCAGCCATGAAGAACATGAAAAGATTCATTGTTTGAATCCAGCCGTGAAAGAGTTATCCTGCAGTATTGATCCGGGAGTGAAAGTGAAGGAGCTCGGGGGATTATACATCAGTTTTGATGGCAGCAAATCAAAGACTGTCTCCAACTCGCTGAAAAAACTGAAAGTCCAGAAGATGAAATAATGAAGAAAAGTGTTATTGGCCCAGATTTTGAGAAGAAAGACTCTGTTCCACCATATAAGGAGTCAAAGAATGCAGCCAAATTGAAACGCAGAGAAGAGCAAGCGAAGACAACTGGGGACGGGTGGTACAACATGAAGGCCCCAGAAATGAAAGAGGAGTTGAAGAACGATCTTAAAGTTTTACAGATGCGCTCTGCAATGGACCCAAAGCGATTCTACAAGAAGAATGATAGAGAGGGCTTCCCTAAATATGTCCGGGTTGGCACAGTTGTTGACAGCCCAGTTGACTTCTATCACTCACGTATCCCAAAGAAACAGAGGAAGAGAACCATTGTGGAAGAACTCTTAGCTGATGCAGAGTTCAGAAGTTACAACAAGAAGAAGTATCAGGAAATCATGACTGAAAGGACAGCCCTAAATGCTGGAAAGAAACACAGAAAGAAGAACAAATTTCGTAAGAAGTAGAGATATTAAATTGTGTATTCATCGCACCTGTATTTACTTCAAATTCAATAACAGACATCAATAATAAACACACATACATATGTTTAGAATAAAAAAAAAGAAAAGATTAATTGTTTGTATTGTTCATATAGAGAATCATGTAAAAACAGCCCCAGTCTGTGTTTGTGACTTAATAATAATAATAATAACATAATTTACTATTATCTTTTTGTAATCTGCAAAACTACCTCAATGGAACACAGTAGAGAATAAATCAGTGTCAACTTAGTTATGCTGCCATGTTATGTAATGCTAACTGACCTTTGTAGGTTCTGCTATTACATGATGGTATGAAGCACAGGGTGTAACATTAATCAAAGTGGACAGCACTGAATGCTATGATGTCTCCTTGACCAAGGGGTGTGACATGATTAAAATGATTTCTGACACTACATTACTGATACTGCTCTGATGATTTTTCAATCATGATTATTTCCTGATATTTGTGTGCTTTGCTGGATCTTACAGAAATCTGAACACATTTTTCCATTTTCCAGACTTTGAGGAAGTAACAAAGTATATTCTCTAATATTAGGTTATTTCTATCTTTTATCAGCTGTCAGGTGCTGTTGGATGTACAATTTGAAGGTCTCAGTATGAAGAAATGTTTGGGATGAGTTTACACAAAGGGGTAGTGGTGGCCTAGCGGGTAAGGAAGCTGACTCGTAATCAGAAGGTTGCCGAAGGTTGCTTGAATCCAGAGACGCCAAGGTGCTTGATTGGCTCAACCTCCACGTTCCTTCTAGGTGGGCATGGTTGGGTGGTGCTGGCACTGATCAACATTGGAGACCACTGAGAGGTCAGTAGCATTGCAGGCACATCAAAATCCCCTCTATGCTTTTGATAAATAGACCAGACCTATAAACAGGCCAGTCTCTTTGATAATCTTGCCCCACACTCAGTAAAAGCATGCCAGTCATGGCAACACTGCACAGTTTCCACAGCAAAGTGCCAGGCTTTAGCCTTTTGTTACCAAATGACAAGTCAAAACCAGTTGACGCGTGCAGACACATGACCTGTAAAAATGGGTGTGTTAAAAGGAGGCTTGACCCTCCAAATTTAGACATGGAAGACATATAGGGCAGCTGAGTTAAGGGCAGATTATGAAAACCACTTGCATGTGATGTTTGATTATCATGGCTGACATGCCTCCTCTCAGCTCTATAACTGTTGTGCACATACAGTTCTATAGTCCAATAGTCAGTAAAGCTCTTATTGCTAGAACACATTTTTAGGAACCATTTGTAAGTTACATAAAGATATAATATTTAGATGTTTTTCTAGCCAGTGTGAATTTTATATATATATATAAATAAAATTCACACTGGCTAGAAAAACATCTAAATATTATATCTTTATGTAACTTTATGTATGTGTGTGTGCGTGTGTGTGTGTGTGTGTGTGTGTGTGTGTGTGTCTATATATATATATATATATATATATATATATATATATATATATATATATATATATATATATATATATATATATATATATATCTCACTTCACGCTGATATAATAATTGTCTTCAGAAAACTGGGTTATGCAATAGTTTACAAGGATATGCTCTATTTTCAATAAATGTTTAAAGCAAAGTTCAAACTACCACCTTAAGTTTCTCAGGGCAATGGATCTACCTCCATCTTCTGGACAGCAAAAAATACTACCGTCCTTTGCACAGTATGACAGTATGTCTGCATGTAAATAAAATCCAAAAAGATACGCTGCCAGTAGTATATTAAATTGTATTAAATAATGGTGGCACAGCAATTTATTGTGTAGATATGATGTAAGATAAAACATATATTTAAATCTGTATTAAAGAAAAATACGCAACCTCTAACTACGTAATTTACGGCAATGGTTAGATCGTTTTGTTTATTAAACGCGCAATTACATAATTTTGCATCACGCACGATTCTAGTTACACAAGGACGTTGAAGACCGTATACATAACAGACGGTATTCGGAATGCAATGTGATCGTTATTGTTTTGTACACGAAACGTAAAATAAAACTAACGAAAAACTACATTACCCAACATGCAATGGAACCGCCTTTCGCCGATTTTGATGACGTTGTAATAGTGGATTGGTGGCAAACGTTTCAAATTAAGATTGGATTGGTCCTTGATCCGAGAAAGTTCCCGGATGATGCGCGCTTCCCCCATATAAAGGTAACAGAAGGCGGGATAATAGTTCAAATCGGCAGACGGGGGTTTATTTCGGGCGTTAGGTTACAGCAGCGTATTTTTTTCCGCGCACAAAATGGTAAGCTGGCTATTTATGTGTGTGTTTTTTCCCTACACCAGCACGCGGCTGTGTTGGCACTCCCTTAATTGTATAGCCCTTAAGAAGCGTTTGCGAGAGAGAAACGTAGCTACTCCGAGGCTGTGTTTTAAGATCTGTATTCTAATCGACGCAATTGCTTTACTGGTTCCAGTTGTGTTTTAGATAAGTGTTGTTTATCATATGCGTACCTGGTAACCCTTTTTTATTAACCCCCGATTAGGCTGGAGGGAAAGCTGGAAAGGACTCCGGGAAGGCCAGGACAAAGGCGGTTTCGCGCTCTCAGCGAGCGGGGCTTCAGGTCTGAAAGCGCGCCAATGCATTTTTTCGTCCATGCAAACATTCATCCTATCGCTGTGCGCTCTTTTCTTTCCTTTTTGCGGATTTTTTAAATGCGGGCTCTACTTATTTTGTGCTGTACACGTTTTCTCGGCTGGTAAAAAGCCATGTAAGTATTTTACTGTGTGTTACCAGTTCCCGGTGGGCCGTATCCACAGGCACCTGAAATCCAGGACCACAAGCCACGGACGCGTGGGCGCCACAGCGGCGGTGTACAGCGCCGCCATCCTGGAATACTTGACCGCTGAGGTAAACATTCATGCTCCGTTCTCTGCTGAGAAATCTTCTCGTTTCTTAACACCGAATTAAAATTTAATGTTGTGAACGAAGGTGCTTGAGTTGGCTGGAAATGCCTCCAAGGATCTGAAGGTCAAGCGCATCACCCCACGCCACTTGCAGTTGGCAATCCGAGGAGACGAGGAGTTGGACTCCCTCATCAAGGCTACTATCGCCGGCGGTGGTGCGTATAAATTCTCCCCGGCCCTTAAGTTGCTTATTTTGCAAGTATAAATGCTTGTGTGTAACTGGTGCCAGACCTCTTTGAATTGACTAAATATTTATTTTGTAGGTGTGATCCCGCACATTCACAAGTCCCTCATCGGAAAGAAAGGACAACAGAAGACCGTATAACCTGTATGGTGACCTTGTCAGTTCTTAGGTCAAACTGTTTTGGCCTGTTCCTATATTTTGTCCCAGTTTAATTCTATAGCCGTGTAGTCTCCCCCCTGTTTTTACATATGTATTGAGCTTTGCAGTTACTCATTTCTCGGGTGTTTTTTAAAACATGGCTTCAAAGAAGCTGGTTTTTATTTTTGGCTTGTTTTAAGATTGTGTATTCCAGTTAACACCTGTAAATTGTTCGTTAAGATTTGTTTTAATAAAGCTCAGAATACTTGTTTTGACCATATTCTTGCAGCGCTCTGTGCATGTTCTGACGTTCTACGACCCAAAGTAACATTCTTAGTCTTTAACATGCAAAGTTGTCAGTTATACTTTGGTACCATGAACATGTATTAAAGTACTATGTTATTGATTTTTTTTTTTTTTTTTTTTTTTTTTTTTTTCTTCAGCATTTATTTTTCTTTTCCCCTCAATGAAGACTAAATGAGATTAGCTTTAATATGATTTATCCTGTGTTCATGTGGAGTTGTATGGAAAATTTACCACTAGGTGGTGCTTTGCAAATTTTAGTTTTACACCTTGTCCTATCAGTTGTATCCTTCAACTGGCCTGGGGCGCTCCACAGGTTCAAAGCAGAAACTGGTTTGGAGGACCGTTGCTCTGCTAAAGCAAAGAACACTTCTGTTAGCAGATATATTTTTAAAAAGGGCACTTCTACAACGGTTAATCTCAATTTTTTTTTTAACTTAATACAAGGAATAATTTGATTTAGATAAATATGTACATTTTCATAATTGGTAAGAGCAAGCAGGAACAGGTCATTTGTCTTTGCTAGTATTTTGGATGCAAACTAAATACTGTTCATATGTGCAAAGTTTTTAATGTTGGAATCATTTGCCGTCCGTCGGGTGCAATGATGAAACACGCCACCTACAGGTTATGTGCGCAGCTGCTTTCGCCTCAACTTCAAACTTGCCGTACATTATTCTGTGTTGTGGCGCTGGTCTTTGATAACATGCTACATAACTCACTATGACTTTTTTTTTATTTTATTTCAGTTTGGTATGTTCCTTAAGGTACAGCTCCTATGTTTTGGTTATTTAATGCCATGCTTGGTCATCTTACACATTGCGTCAGAAACGAGCTTCAAAGCAAGACTCATATGAAGAGCTAATACCACGAATGGTAAGACATCAACATGCGGAACAGCCAATGTCGCCATCTAATGATCCACTCGTTCCTTTTAATCACGCCCACAGTGAGAGAGCGAGAGGGAGAGAGAGAGAGGGAGAGAACAGGTGGATAACAGGTAGCAACGTTCACGCTCACGGTGTCTTCAGAACCTCCAGAAGTTCCCAGTTCGAAAACGCACGGAGAGCTACTTTCTTCTGTTTCCGAGGTTAGGAGCGCAACCATGAGCTGGAGGCTCTCGGCAGGGTGAAACACGGTGCCGCGTCTCACTGCTCTCCCGCTGGAAGGGGCTCACAGGCGGGGAGGAAGCACCAGCATCCTCACCTGGAACGTAGAGATAGAAGGTCAGAATAAGGTGGCGCCGAACTATTTCAGATTTCTTGATGAAAATAGAAAGGGGCACGCAGAAGAAGACCTTTCTCCGTGGATGATGCTGTCTGTATCTAAATCACTGTCAAAATACCTATGGATCTGTGGGATACGTAAGTGTTCTATTATGTATTTATTTATTTAGATATATTTTTATATATACAACATGTATAGTAAATGAAAATGTAAGTTGTTAAATAACGTATAGAATTCTATATTAAGAAGAAATGCTGATGTATGTTTGTAGCATGTGTTATTTTGCGCTCCATTCGTACAAGATTTAGGCAGGCGTTGGAACAGGACCGAGCGTGTGAGCTACAGCCTGATCTTTCTGGAAGAACTGGTTGTAGCCGATCGGTTAACTGGTTGTGTGATTCACACATGAACCCTCTCCCCCACACACACACCAGCACCACCAAGGCCTGACTTTTTAAAGTGGCGTGAAAGATGTAGTTTTCGGACAGCTGTGTCTGCATCCGTCGGCGTGTCTTTGATTGTGTGTATGTGTGCGTTTGTACAACAGGTAGGATGGAGCGTATGGACACTTGGATGCTGGGAGTGTTATTCCAATAATGTTGCAAAGGCAGATTCTTTTTGTGGTAAACCTCAGGGTTCCAGCATGTGCCATGTCACAATCATTTACGACACCGGAGTTATTTTGTCGTCTGCAAAAAGGGAACCAGACAGGCAAACAGATATTTTGGATTATATCAAGAGAGACAAGCAGTCATTATGCTGCGACGGGTAAAAGATTAACTGCTCTAATAAACTCAAGAACAAGTAATTTTTACAATTAACAAAAAGATTTTGCATTCAATAAATCAACCATGATCCATTATTAAAGTCAGCCTAGATAATTTATCAGTATATCAAACAAACATGTGTCTCATGGACAGCACCCTCTCTGTCCACGTCCGCCTTTGACAGTGCTCCATGCGTCGCCGGCAGTTTCCAGCTCATGGCAGGCTTGGACTTGGCCAGTTCCTGGGTTGTTCTTGAACATCCTCCCCAGCTTCCTCTGAGGGTGACGTATTGGGTCCACACCTTGGCAAAGTGTCACACCTCCCAGTAACACCTACTTACAGTCAGGTCCGTAAATATTGGGAGATCGACACAATTCTAATCTTTTTGGGTCTATACACCACCGCAGTGGATTTGAAATGAATCCAAAAAGGCAGCGGTGGCCTAGGGGGTAAGGAAGGTTGCCAATTGGAATCCCGCTGAACAAAGCACCGTCCCCACACGCTACTCCCCGGCACCTTTCATGGCTGCCCACTGCTCCCTCAGGGTATGGGTTAAATGCAGAGGTCACATTTCAGTTTGTGCACTAGGAGCTGTGCTGTGGTGTGTCACGTGTGACAACTAATCACTTTTACTTCACTTTATGTGTTTTAAATGCAGGCTTCAGAGTATTTCCATCCGTCAGGTGAATTTTGAATTGACCAAAAGAAATAGGACTTTCACTCGGATGCAAATCCTTTAGTTTTAAGATGCATGGACATCTCTAGACACTGGTTTACATCATTGCTATGGCTCTACCGCAACTGTCTTCAGATCCTACTTGTTCTTGGTGCCTTTTCAATCAAATGTTTGAGCTAAGGATCTTGTTCAGAAGATGATCTTGGCTTCAAGAGACCTTCCTGATGGGTGTAAAAATATAATTTAATTGATCTTCATTGAGTGTTTGTCAGTTGGTTAAGCTACAAGCTGTAGTCAATTTTGACCAGTAACAAGAACATAATAGGCCTTGGCCTTGTCAGTGTTAAAGACATCGTAGTGTCTTCAGCAGCATGTTTTTAAAAATGTCAGTTATAATACTATATCATATAATAATGCATACCTATACCTGATATTAGCTGATATTGAAAAGTAGCTTTTAAAATGGATATTGTGTAACTGTTCTGGAATATACTGAACTACTGTGTGCGTACGAGTCCGTGTGGGCCTAGCAGGACTAGCCTGGAGTGGGACTACGTGGTAGGACAGCTGGTAAACATGACCTTTCTTTGAAACAATCCTGAATCTTGTCTCTTTCTCATGGGGAGCCAGAGCGAGACAGAATGTTGTTATCATGTAGACGATGAGACATCAGATGTACTGCAGTGTTTACAGTAGTGACTGCTAATTTGTCAAAAGAGACCGAACAACTAGTTGAGCAGCCTACCTGCCACTCATGTGTGTAGTGGCCCTCTAAAAGACGTGTTTTCTTTTTTCGTCAGCCTTCCTTTTCCCTTTTGTCCTTATAAATACTGTTATCTGAGACCCTATTCAGGTGTGGTGGAGTGTGCCTATTATGTATTAATCCTATGCGATTTGCCACCATCTAGCCCTGTTTGTCTTCTCTTCGTTCGGTGTGGTTTCCTTTCTCATTGTCAACATTGCCAAGGACAAAGCCAAGTGCCTCTTCTGTTAGAGCCAGACTGAATTCTAGACTCGTTCCAAATTATCTGAGTTAATAGTGTGGCCTACAACGCGGCTGCTGCAGGTAGTGTGACAAGTAGTCATGTCTTATTAGATCAGCAATGGGTTTGGAGCAATTTTTAAAGACCGTCTTCAGTTTTTGTTGCTGAAGCATGTTCTGAAACATTTTGACACCTAACCAAATAAAGTCTCATGCTTTAATTTGTCTGTGTAATAATCACTTTTGCAACATGCTTCAATTGCGTAAGGAGTCAATTATCATAATACAGTGTTGATTTGAGTTCTGTTTTTTTTTTCTTGACATTTATATGGAATCCCCCAATTGGTGCCAATACTATTATAGGATAACTGTGATTAAAAGATAACTGCGAGAAAATGATAGAGTTGTGACTGCCTGATTGCATCTAAATTATACACAATGTGTACTGTTTCACAACCAAATCAATGTGAAGAATGAACTGTTGTGACATAATATTGCAGAGAACCACAATGTTCGTATGCTAATCACTAGAAGCAGCATGCCACAGCCATAGTGAATTACTATAGCATCACGTCCCCCTAAGTCCTGCCTAACAATACAGAGCAGCACACTCTTGCAACCTGCTTGGTAATAAAGCAGGGCTGCAAATCATCCTAAGGGAAGAACTAATGTAGACCCATCAGGGGTCACATGGTGGTGTTGCAGTTAGCACTGTGGCTTCATAAGTCAAAGGTCCTGTTTTGGAATAGGGGCTCCAGCTTTGTGCATGCAGAGTTTGGATGCTTTCATGGCATTGCCACAGGTTTTTCTGGGTTCTCTGTTTTCCACCTGCCGGTAGAAGGCATGTATACTAATTGGATTTGTGACTCCAAATTTTCTTGAGGTGAGAATGGCATGTGCTGTCTGTGGTGGTCTGGTTGCTCCATCCTGGGTGAGTCCAAGGCTTCGGTCAGCAAGAGGGACCTGGACCCACACGTTGAGGGCATGCAAACTCTGCACACGCAGTCTGAGCCCCAGGACCATTTCCTGTTTCACTATTTACCATAGCAGAAAACATGACCCACACAATCATACACAATCATACGCAATTAAGTCATACCACCAACATCTCAGCCCTTTATGCTGATGTGTGCACATCAAGCCAGGTAAGGGTAAAGTTAGGGATCAGCCACCACTGCTATAATATAATGTTAACACTTTGCTCATATTTGTGATTCTAATAGATTCATATGAAGATATCTGCGATTCAGACAGTTAGTTATCAAGACTGCTGTTACTGCATGGTTTTAAACCCACCCCCAAATCAACGTAAAATGATCATTATCCGGATTTAACTATTAAAAAAAATTTAATTGACATTTTAATTAACTTGCTAATGTGAAGTGTGGATTAAAAATCACCCATATTCTATCTATACCATGTCCTCCTCATCTTTGTGCAGAGAATGTATGTGACATTCTGTTTCACTTTCAATTTCTTCAAGACTTACAGATTCTTCTCTCTTTCAGTGACATGCATTCATGGGGAGTTTATAGAACCCCTTGGGACACCATTCCCTCTGCGTTCCCTGTTGGATGGAGAGACGCGGTTGCCATGTCGATATAAAGCTGAGAACCTCACAGTGGTACAAGTGAGCTGGATCCGAGAAAAAACTGATGGGAAAAAAGAAACAATAATCACAGCCCACTACACCGAAGGACACAAAGGTAATGGTTAGATAATGATGCCTCATTATCACCCTGTCCCCACTTTTAAGATAACTATTTTAAAAAGAACTTAATTACTATTGTTAATGAATTATTATGCTAAAATATTGAGCATGCGTTGAAATTTTGTACTTATTAAAATGTAAATGTATTACCTCACAACATCATTCTTCTTATTAATATATGCTTCCTGTGAGTTTTTTTTCTTTATCTCTTACTTTTCCATCCCTTGATTTTATCTTGAGGAGGATGATTGCTTATCTCATGTGAAACGCCCTTAGTTTCAAGGACTCCTTGTCTCTTGTTTGGTGGGAAACGTAATTTGATGAACTGTTTAGACCTACAGAAACATATAATGCAGTAGTTATGAATTACATATTCTCTCACAAATGCATTTGAAAACTATGAATATCTTAATTGTAATTCACTGTAATTTACATTTTATTAATGAAATTGAAAACCTGATGAGTCCGACCAACTGCTAAACTGGTTTTTGGCATATATCAACAGTAGTTAGTTCTTTGTGCAGAATCATATGTCTCATAAATATGATATGGAGCTGTCTTGGTCCATTGTTGTTTCCATTATATATGCTTCCTTTAGGCTTCCGCTGTCATGCACATGACACTCGCATTACTTTAAAGTCAGATGAAGCTTCTCGCACTGCTTCTATGCTGAATGAATGAACAAATTAATGGGCTGCAATTTTATGAAACATGATGATGGCAAAATAGACATTCTCTTTATTTGTTCTGAAAATGAAAAGATGTGATTTTGGATCTGCCTCATTTGGTTACTACTTTTTGACTGACATCAACAATTGGCAAAATATTGCCATTGAGAGTCCACAGTAAAGCTAGGGCATGCTTCTAAGTCATGCATGCCTGAATGTTCTAATACACCTAGATTCTTCTTTTATATGCAAGGCCTTAAAGGCACTAGCACTAGACTGACTTCTATCCTCATCTACACTGCCCTGCAAACAAAGCCATCATCTGAATTTAAATTAGCAAATAGCCTTTGATTGGTTATTTGCTGTAGTTATTCATATGTTTCAGCTTGCAAAACTGCTTTCTTGGAAGACACATCCCATGGTCATGTGAAAAGCAAATGGCCATCAAGAAAATTAAACAACTAAGCAGACTGCTGAAATTACTTAGATTGGGCTACGAGCAATGCATTGTTAATACCAGGAAGTGTTGTGGAGAACATAGACCAATATATTTTCATATGAGTTTATCTTGAATTTGGAAATATAAATTCCAGGAAAAACAATTCCAGTATGTGACATGACCTTAGTGGACTGAGACAAAACAGCTTGTTAGTGGAGCGGTAAGAACTGTGCATGCCTATGGAGGCAGTGTCTCTTGCTTCAAATGGCAACAATAAAATGGTCAACTGTTGAGTTGTCAATATGAATTTACAGAATGACCATGTTTTTTCACCAGAAGACGACAATGTTGAAATACATTCAAATAGTTAATAAATGCTTCAACAATGCATGGAGACCTGACCTTAACCCCATGGAGAATCTTTGGGATATAATAAATATATTTTGCACAAGTTAATGCAAACATTTTTTGGGCAGGGCAGATTTAAACTCTGGAAATGCATAGGTATGAAATATTAGATTCAGTATTAAAATATTGAATGTAAAATATGTGCACATAGTTTTTTTGCATTCTGTTAGAATGATCTGAAGCAATGTTTTCTTTGTCCTTGATATTTTTGAAGACACTTTATGCAACCCACTTAATCATGTTACTGTATAAATACAAAATGTTTATAATATATATGACATTTACATGTTTTTTATTTTCCAGTTCATCACTCTGTATGCATGCTCTTGTAGTGGATGTTTCTGTATGATCTCTCACTATTTTTCTTAAATTCCCTCCCTCAAGAGTCCCCAGAGTTTGTGGGTAAAGCACTATTTGAGAGTCCAAATCCAATACAAGATTCTACTCTACTTATCCTAAGGACCAGATTGTCGGATGAAGCAACATACACCTGTCAGATCACCACTTTTCCTTCAGGGAAAGTTGAAGTGGAGGTGGAGCTCACTGTTTGGTGTAAGGCTCTTCCTTACAGTTAATGACCAAGTTTCATCACCTACTTATCCTTTTATTTTCTGAATATTTTGTGGATTAATGTGTACTTTTGCTGAAAAGCTTATTTAAAGAAGAGACACTGTAGAACAAAGTGCTGAATTGCTTGTGTAGAAGGAAAAACACACTGTGTATCATAGCTTGCTTCATATATGGGTCGCTAGCCACAGACTAGAATACCTATTCTGACCTCAATTCTGTCCTCCTGCAAAAGTATTGGCACATACTTATGGTAATTAATGAAGAACAACAGTCTACTGTAAGATTAACAAGATTCATAATTACAATGTTTGTTATATTTTAAAAAAATCCAATACAGATTATATATTATGAAATTATGTGAGTAGCCACCTGACTGTCCTTTCTTTATCCTCAGCAAAACCCATCTCTAACGTGGATGCCGTGGTCATGGTGGAGGGCCAGTCCTTTCGGCAAGCAGCCTACTGTCGCGCCAATGGCCGCCCCCCACCACACATCACCTGGGACACAGACCTGGCAGGCAATTCAGAAAACAGGAGCCTGGAGGAAGGCTCCGTTTCCAGCCAGTTTTCCCTGCACCCTCTGCGACATATGAATGGCCGGAAGCTGGACTGCCTGGTGTGGCATCCATTGTTTGAGACCCCTCACAGGATCAGAAACACCTTGGTGGTGCACTGTGAGTAAGACTTTATTGCTGATTGAGAAAATGAACAACAGTGGGGCAGTGGTTGGCCTAGCGTGTAAGGAGATGGACCTATAACCGGATAAGGAGATAAGGAGATGGATCTATAAAAGGATAAGTGTGGTAGTAGCCTAGTAGGTAACACACTCGCCTATGAACCAGAAGACCCAGGTTCAAATCCCACTTACTACCATTGTGTCCCTGAGCAAGACACTTAACCCTAAGTTGCTCCAGGGAAACTGTCCCTGTAACTACTGATTGTAAGTCGCTCTGGATAAGGGCATCAGATAATTTATGTAAATGTAAAATGGGTCGAATCCTGAACTGCCGATGTGCCAC
The DNA here is from genome assembly GCF_900700375.1 of Denticeps clupeoides. NCBI lineage: Eukaryota > Metazoa > Chordata > Actinopteri > Clupeiformes > Denticipitidae > Denticeps > Denticeps clupeoides. Next base: position 25,213,722 of record NC_041707.1, read on the forward strand.
TGACCGTCCCCACACACTGCTCTCCGGGCGGCATTCATGGCTGCCCACTTTTCACTAAGGGTGATGGGTTAAATGTAGTGGACACATTTCCTTGTGCTGTTCTGCAGTGTTTCACAATGACAATCACTTCACACTTACTTCACAATAACAGACAACTGAATGTTTTTAAAAACATAAATATTAATATTAATTGTTATTGTTAAATATTAAGTTATCAGCGATTACAGATCAACAGTAAAGATCCTTTTAATAACAGTCCTAAGGAAATCTTCATGGCTCAATTTTCATGTTTTCAACCCTGATTGCTATTCATCCATCAGTAGGAGAAGTAAAGTTCATATGTGAGTTGTTTACTGATTTGTCTTTCCTAAAGTTCACGAAACATGGGATTTTGAACTTCTGAACCTGATACTGGAAAAAGCATTTATCATGACTGATGGTTTGAAGGTGTGTTCATTCATGATTCAAAACCAGTGTCTGATTTGTCACGAATTATTCACTATTCAGCATTCCGTCATTGTAATTACTGTGAAATTCATTATTGTTTCATGTGCTCTATTAATAATGCTGGTTTAAAGACGATTAATTTTTGGGAAAAGTTCTCCACATGGTGGTTATAGAGAATAGCATGCTTCACATGTTATTTTTACACAGCTTGGCAGGAAATGTTCTTCTGCAGTTCACACAGAATGTATGTGTGAGAGAGGATGTGGCTGTGTGAACATATGTTCTATTCTCTTAAAACTGAAAGCAACAAAATTACTTTCTGATTCTGTGGTTCATGATGTCCAGTCCCCCCAGATGCTTCGGTTTTGGGGTATGGCAAGAACTGGTACGTGGGTAAGGAGGGAGCTGAACTGAAATGTGAGAGTGGAGGAAATCCCAGACCTCAGAGCTTCACCTGGTCCAGGTATGGTTTTACCTCCACCACCCTGCCTGTCTGTCTGTGACAAGGTGCAGCCCCATCAGTTGTTTGTCTGAAATATTCATCCTTCACAGGCAGTTTGTTTATCATCTGAAACTGCCAATAGGCGCATAGGGCAAAGGGACACACATATAGCATGATAGACCCATACACATAGAAACACACACACATATTTCTTTTGTTATTTGATGTTGCATTAACTGGAAACAGTGATACACATAGCCCGTAGAAACCTGAGTGGTTAGTCACACACTTACACACCTGTGTTGCAGTTTTGTGTTGGTGGAACTGAGTCAGGTGTAGACACACTTGCAAACATTCAGACTCTGCAGACACCCTCCAAACACTCCTGACAAATACTTACAGACGCACACAACCACTGACGCACACACACTCGCATTTGTTCGCACGCACTCCGGGCAGTCAAACCAGTTCTTCCTCCGGTCCTGTTGATGCAGTATGGGTGAAGAAAGCATTGTCACGGTGTCGTGTTGCAGCTTGTGCCCCATGCAGACTTTCACACGATTGAGGCAGTGCAGGAACTCCTAGGAAAGTGGGGAGACACACACTGAAGGGGATTTGGGGGAGGAGAAGTGGATTAAAATGGAATGCAAGTCGCATACATGCTGTTGAAATGTCAAATGGAAAATTATGTTGCAGCTAACTGTTGCAGAGAACATTTATGCAAAATATGATTTACAGCATGCAAAATATCTTAGGATATTTCCTCCTCTGCTACAATTGGAGACATTACACATTGTGCTCACACACATCATTTGCTTTGTTTTAGTTCAGTAGACTCCAAAATACATAAAACCCTAAAAGATGTAGGGCATTACAATATTTGGGGCACTGTTAGGGTAGGTGTGTGGGGGATTTATGATGTTTAGGATTTACAGTATTAGTTGGTATGAATGGTAAATTCTTTCATAGGGCCCACATTTTCTAGTGGCATTCCTGCTGGCAGCAGTTTGTTTAGGGGTTGAGGGTTAATATTGTCAATGGGACAGGTAAGGGTTAGAAAAGGTTATTAGTGTTAATTAAGTATCCACAATACATCATGAGATCTCCTTTATATGATTTACCTCCAACAGGTAATCTTTCTTTCATATTCGTAACACATTTTTAATGTGCATGAGATAAAAGACAAATAGAACTTATTCATGCAGCTCTAAATTTCTGTTATGCTGTCATCTGTTCTACAGGAAAGGAGGGACTCTACCTGAAGGTGTGGTCATAAATAAAGAATCTCTGAAGTTTAACCACCCCCTCACTTTGATGGACAGTGGTATTTATGAGTGTGTGTCCACAAATGTGGTGGGATCTGGGAGAGCAGAGGTTGCAATTACTATTGATGGTGTGTATGCATGCATTTGTTTATTTAAGAATGTATTATGTTGGTGTGGTGTTAAAGCATGTGGCTTCTAGTACACTTCATTTACCCTGTCATTTTGTGCCCTCTTGTGGACAAAAAGTGAACATATTAACTCTGCATCATATAGCAGGTGTAGCCATTCTTATCCGGGCTGGCGTTTTTGCAGCAACTTACGTCCATAATTAAGTGAGAAATTAGGGTTCTGTTTCACTGAAGAGCCCTCTTGGGTTTAAGTGGCTGATGCAGAAAAGCTGTACACTGGATACAATAAGATTGGCCATGTTCACCAATGTCGGGTAATGTTCTTTCTGTAATGTTGTGTTCTCTCTGTGCCTTTGTTCTCACATTCAGAATCTCGCTTTCTAATCATGGACAATATTTGGCTACTCATAATCGGCGGGGCTGCTGTGGCATTGTTGATTTTCTTGGTGATTATTGTCATTGTCGTGGTCCAGTATCATAAACGGAAAAACAAGAAGCTAGTCAGAGAGCTTGAAGCAAAGAAGTGAGTATGGCAGCATGGTATCTGTGGTCCAGACCTGAAACTTGTCCAAGTGTGCTTAAATTGACCAAAATTGTTCTGTCTATCGCGCTCTCTGTCTCTGTTTCAGGGAGGAAATCAGCACTCTCTCCAGGCAAGCCTCTTTCAGGAGGACACATTCAGGCAGCACAGAGAACAGATACCACATTGAGGTACTGTGTTTGAAACTATCTTCAGCAGATCTACATCAGCAGATGTACGTTTATGCAATGTATAGTACAGTGCTGCTACTGGAGGCTATATAAGTATGCTGCATAAATAGCTCTGCACTGCATTCACACACCTGGGTTGTACTTTAGTCATAAACAAGTCACACAGTTTCTGCATTAGACCATATTCCTGAATCTCAGCATCTCTCAAGTTCCAAATCAGTGAACCTTATTTTTTCTTTTTTGCACACAATTATTATGTAATACTATGTCACCAGTACCTCATGTTGTACGTGTACGTGCTGTATTAATACATATGCTTAGTGGGCTATTTCACAGACTTAAAATTTTAAAAAATAAGTCTACTTCTTCAGCATTGTGCTATATGTAATTTGGATAAGAGAAATGTGTGAATTTGCTTTATGCAGTAAAAGCTAATTTGCACCATTGCCATTTATTTAACATGTGATGTGATTTTTAATGATGAGTGATAATATGATTGAAATGCATGTGCTTAATTTAGGCATGTTATGTATAATGTTGAATGTGGCAAACACTTCACTGTGTAGCTCAGTTTCTTGTGCCAGAACTGAGATCCTGTTATAATTGTCTTCCCACTTTGAGAACTGCCTATTTTGTTAACTTGTATATGAGAATGAAACAGTGGAAATATCATAAATAAATAATTAGCTCTGACAATGTGACACAGTTGCTATAAACATTGACTCTCGGCACAAGTGCATATACAGACCACGTTGTAAGTCGCTCCGGATAAGGGCGTCTGCCAAATGCCGTAAATGTAAATATACAAATTTGCACCAGTTGGCACATACTGAAAGCTAATGTCCCTGTCTTATTTTCCTTGTTTTTAGTTAGAAGAGACTTATCCACTCAGGGTAGAAGGGACACTGCGGAACAGCCTGTCTTCTCTGGTCAGTTCACAGCATCTTGCATTTCTAGTGAATTATTTCTTTATTAGTTCGATGTTATTGTGGATAACTCTATGAGCTAGGACATAAGGTGAGTAATTACCTAATTTTTATTTTTTTTCCCCCCCAAACTGGTATTTACACTTATGGACAGGATCGACCACGTTCAAGAGACAGTCGTTCCACTCTTGGAGGAGCAGTAGATTCCTTGGGTCGGCCAGCAATTTACAATACATCACGCCGAGGCCGAGAAAGAATGATCGAGCGAGATGGAGAGGAGAGCCGACATAGAGTGGACTCTTTTGTTAGCCATGTGTCTTTGTCAAAGGTAAGAATTGTGTGCATAAAGACATGATTATATGCTTTTCCATGTGCTGTAGTATGTAATTGGAAATGCTGTATTATGCTGTACAGCAGTATGCATCATTCATGTGATCTTTTACGCACTTTCTTGCCATCAGGACAACCAGTTGCACCCCCCTCTCCAGCCATCTCCTTTCATAATGGAACAATCCACAGATTCTCTAAGGCCTTCAAATGGCAAGGCCATTATCCCTGCAGAGGCTAGACCAAGGGTGGTTGGAGGCAGCAGCAGCACCAGGATTCGGACTGGAGTCCAGCGCAACAACAACTATCCTCCTGTTACTGATGAAGAGGAGGATGAGGATGTGCTTAGAGAGAATGAGGTGGATTGCTTCAGGCATTGTGAGCTTAATGGACTTCAAAGCCGCAACAGTGATACCAACTCCCAGATCTCTGAAGCAATGTCCAACCACTTTGAGCAGTCGAATGGGGTTCTTATGCCCAAATCTTCACCCAACTCCATTCTGATTCCTCCCCAGTCTCCAAACATTCACAGACCTCAAATAGTGTAAGAGACCGGAAGAACAGCATCATTCTGTAACCTGTAACATTCATTATATACCTGGATACAGGATATATTCTTGGATAGATAACAGTTGGATGGTAGGGCAGTGGTGGCCTAGCGGTTAAGGAAGCGGCCCCATAATCAGAAAGTTGCCGGTTCGAATCCCAATCTGCCAAGGTGCCACTGAGGTGCCACTGAGCAAAGCACCGTCCCCACGTGCTGCTCCCCGGGCGCCTGTCATGGCTGCCCTCTGCTCAATCAGGGTGATGGGTTAAATGCAGAGGACAAATTTCACTGTGTGCGCCATGTACTGTGTTGCCCTGCTATGTATCACATGTGACAATCACTTCACTTTCTTTTTTTCACTTTTTGGATTGTATTTAATAGTGACTCTGGACAATGTATGAACCTTCAGCCTTAATCCCAAGGTTTGGCTGGAAGTGACTTTTCAAAAGCCAGGATACAATCATATTTGAAATATATATGAAATGGAAATGAACTGCATTAAAAAGGCAACTGAGGAGTCTGGAATGAGTTTGATCCAGCTATCATAAGAAACATGGCCAAAATTCTCAGCCTTTCACATATGGTCAGTATTGGGAGATCTATGTCTTCCATCTGCTTTTTAAGAGTCCCTTTTGTCTTTTTATGAATACTTTACACAGTGGAAGCAATATTGCCTTGTGACTGAACAGGAGCTGGCACTCTGTGCACAAGGACATCATGTGTGGACACAAGGACAGTGTCATCGGTGCTTGAGTTTGACACAAAGACTTCACTGTTTTTCACTTGTTCTCTGTGACTAAAAAAAGTCATCATGAAAATTCAGGACAACATTCATACTCAGGCCAGATTTTGTAAGAGCGATGTAGCCTTGATGCAAAAGATGGTGTGAAGTTTAAATTTTTTAATGATTGAAATTATACATAACTGTTATACATAAATGTTACTATCTTATCTGAACATGAATCTAAAAAAAATCTACTCTCGATGAGTCAGGAGCAGGTCATTGGCAATATAAAAACTGAGCTTGCATAGATTAACTGAATGTGAATTCAGTTTTGTTTTTAACTGATCATTGTGACATTAAATGTCCCTTGACATGAAAATTTCACTTTTGTGAGATTTGTTTAACATTAATACAAGTTCCCCCAGCCTGTCTATGGTCCTGCAGTGGCTAGAAATGGCGATAGGTGTAAAGGATGCTCCTTCTGTCATTCTGCTTCGCCGTTCAGAGAGCAGCAGCTCAAATGGCCGGACTTGGAATTTGTCCCCTTATGTCAGCATAAGGGGAAGATTTTTTATCTGTCTGCACCAAACACTGTGGTTTGTGAATGGTGTTGATGACTTCAGTTTCTGTGAATGCTCCCTTAACTTCTATAGGCCTCTTCTCTCTCCTCCTCATTAGCATTTAAAGCTCATTATGTGATAGGCTAAAAGTGGCTGTAATGCTGCACCAAGGCTGAATTTCGGAAAGACACTTCAGATACAGTATTAGGGGACCACTACGTTTTACACAGCATTATGAGTGACTTTTCTACTGGTTTCATCTAATAAATGTTTATTAAACAATGGTTTAATGTCTAATTACTAAATACAATAACTAGAGGTTCAGCACAAGTGTGATTGAACATCTGATGCAAGACAATTTTGGCCTCTGTAAAAATAAATGTGAAGTCCACAGTGTAAACAGTTCGACAGATACTAGCCTGATGTCCTCGCTGATAAATCCTGTTAATAAATTGCTTATTGTAATTGTGTTTCTAGTTAATTATAATATAGAGAACCAGTGTTCTGAGAACAGAAAAAATTGCATTCCTTTTAATGCACATCCCTAAATCACTTCTTGAGGGCCTCAGCTGGAGCAACTCTACTGTTATATGAAATACCTGACAGCAAGCAAGAACATGAGCTTTATTATCCTGTGTTAATGACAGGTTGATGCTGATATTTAAGATAGCGTAGTGTACTGTCTTTTGTATACACAAATATTTCCCTGTAGATAGTGTGCATCATATCATGCTAACATCCTCACATAATGTTTTAGTGTGCTAAACAACTTGGAATTTAGGACATTATAGTTAAATTTAAGGTCCTTAAGGTGGACTAGGTCTGAACCAGATACAGGTAAACCAAGGCAGATTTGAGAGCAAATCAAGTGCACGTTGAAGGATTGTTAAGACACTTAATGCAGTGTAGATTATGTTAACATTTGGATGCCTTTCATTGTAGGAAGCAAAGTAATAAACACAAAAACTGTACCCAAAATGTCCTTCCTGATATTAATTATCTGATCAGCCTAACATAACATGATGCCAGCAAATGGTTTTATTGTTTGTTTGATTAATCATGAATCATTCATAATGATTCATCATGATTCAATGTTTGAATGTATCTTCTGCCTTAACCCTGAATATAATTTCACTTATTGACATATTGACATTGAATGCAATGTTCTGAATAGGGAATTTCAGGTAAACTGACATTCTGCTGGTGGATTTAGGCCTCATCACCTCATCATGTGGGTTGTGTTTATTGAATGAGTGATATACTGATTAGATTGTAGGTAGCAGGAGTATTACCTAATCTACAGCTTAGGTTGTATACTACCTCAAGACATTTTACATAATAGCAATCTGCAAATTAATGATGATTAAAACAATAATGATGCTGACCTTTTTCAAGGCAAAAAAACTCAGTAATACAGATTCACATGAAATTGATTTTTAATGTCATTGTGATGCACAACATAGCACAGCACACGCTGCACACAACAAAATGTGTCCTCTACATTTAAACATCACACTTTAAGAGAAGTGGCCAGCCATTATGGCTGTGGAGCAGTGTGTGGTTATGGTACCTCAGCGGCACCATGATGGTTTGGAACCTGAACCTGCCGCCCTAGACCTGTAGCACACAAATACTAGAACCATAGTCATCAGCAGGAAACTTTAATATGGTGAAATTTTAAAGCAGACATCCAAATAAGCAAGACTGCTTAAAAAAAGTTTCCAGTAGACGGCATTTTCTTGTGACATGATCTCTACATGTTTTTCCCGAGTTTTTCAGATGCTTTTGCTTTTGGTACCAATTCTTTCCATTGTGCCATCACAACATCCCAGAAGAAGGTGTGAGAAAATTGAGACAACTGAAAGCATCCAAAATAGGTTCATCACTCATTTTATGTGTGTGAGTGAATTAATTATGTCAACTGGGTTAAAGGTCAAAGGTTGGAAAGACCAGAAATTCCATGTTCAAGCACTGTTTCCAAGATTTAGGTTTCACACAAGCATTTACGTATGTCTTGTTTGTTGGTCAATGTTCAATAATGTTCAGGACATTGTTCAGTATAGAAAACTAACCATATGCCAAAACCCCATGAAGTAAGGCAAACAAGCTTAATCAAAATATAACATTTTACTCATTACATTGCTTTTATCCACATGAATTTACAGATGAGGAGTAACAGTTGAGCTTAAGGATATAGTGCTGCTAAATTGGTTTAAAATAAGCGCAAATCAGAAAAGTTGGAACATCTATATGATCTGGAGTGGAGGTTTTCTCTGAATAGATGAGTCCTGAAAGGTCTCTTCATGCTAGAGAGTAGAGGAGCTGCTCTGATTGTGATCCTGCTTCTTTAAAAGGTGTGGATCATCAAGTGGAAGCCTTCAGCAATTAAAAAAAAATAAAAAATACATTGCAAAACATGAGAAACCAAAAATTGCCCAACAGCATTGTGGGCTGGCAGGTACTTAGGGGATGCATGACAGTGTTTTTCGTGTTGAAACAGGTGTCTCACCCACTTCCTGGCAGGAAAATCGCAAACACGTTTTACTTTTACGTCATTTTACTTGTTACAGTCCCCCTGGAGACACTCAGAGTTAAGTGTGCTGCACAGGGACACAACGGTAGTAAGCGGGACTTGAACCTGGTTCCTGGGCGAAAGTGTCACCACCCTGATATCTGCACATTGAAATAACATTAAACAATTTGTTATTGTGATTGAACTAAATGGCTTTTTGTGAAAGAACTTCCAGAATTCCAGCTTAGGTAATAAACAACGAGTTGCATTTAGCCAACACTGGCCAGTTATATCCAAATGAAATACTTTTTTCGCTTTGTGGTCACCTCGATCCTTTGCATGCCTAGGGAATCTATGCAAAGCCCTTTTGCCGCGAAATAAACAAGGGTGCCAACCCTCACGTGACTCCAACATTAGTGTCATGTTCTCACGCTCAGGCAAATCTATACCCGCGTATTACTGTCCATCGACCGTCCACGCGACCCACGTGCTGCGGGGAAACAGCGCCGCCTGTCGGTACAGCGAAGTAACGCCCGTTCCGCGCGCTTTCCTTCTCTCAGTGGGAATGGAAGTAGTCCGTGTTGCCTGTGGACGCCCCTTGTACGACAGTCCAACGCGGACTGGGCTCAGTGACACACTTGAAACGCGACAAAACGGCGGCCTGCGACGCAGTCTCCGGTAGGCGGGAGCGAGCGATCTCGGGGGCGCGCGCGCGAGCGATCCTGCAGTGCGCACTGATACCGCGCCGCGGTGGGAGAGGAGACCGGCAGAAGCGCACAGGACTGGTGTCAAACTCCGTCGGACTTGGTCTGCCTCAGCCCGTCTGGTCCAGCGGGAGGAGAGTTTGTCCTCTTTCATTCAGCGTGTGGTCCCCGTGCCCCTCAACTCACCACGGATCTCCACTGATGACACTTGTGGCTCATGCTTTTAGGTCGGAGAGAGTGGCTCGTCCCTGACCTGCTGTTTCCCGGCGTAGCTTTCCACGCGGGCTGCGCTGCGTCTGGAGCGGAACGCCTTTCGCAAACTTTGAAGGTGAGCGCTGCAGCCCACACATCTGCATCAGCACGCAGCAGGCACGTCCTTACTTAACATCCGGACGCGGCTGCAAATTCATTATGGGGTCTTACGCAATTTTTGTGTATCTGTACTGAGCCGCAGAGTGACTCACAAACAGTCCTTCCCTGGAAAGATCTCACGCACTGCTTTATATTACTGATCCATTTTCATGATCCATTTCAGTGATCTGTAGCAATTCCATTTCGGAAGGAGCCAAATTGATCAAAGCAGGAACACTGAGGAGTAACAGCGCAAAGCCAACAGACAAAACTTACAAATGTTAGAAGCGCTCACATTGGGGAGGAGAAGAGAATCCAACTGGATGCATCAGACCTTTGTGGTGTGTAAAAATCTGAATAGAAATGTAGGCTGCATGGTGCAAAATGTAGCCTTTGCTTTAAAGATGAGTTATTTTGGAAACGTGCACATTTACATTTGTACGATGCGTTTGCTGCATTGTTGGATCACTGGTTATTACTGGCTGTGGCCTTTTGTCGTGTGTCAGTTCTTCATTGTATGAAAGACGGCAAGGGCAGCTCATTTTGCTGGATATTGATCAGCCGTTCTCATTATGCCGGGTCTCTTGCGCCAACACAGGCAGGGCGAGTGCAGGACGCCCCTGGCTTTCAGTCCACTCTGGTAAACTCATCTCTGGTTTGGTCCACAGCAAGGTTGGACCATCTTCTCCAACATGGGTTAGTGTGTCTGTAATTTTTGTGAGTGCCAATGTGAAAAAATTAAGGCATTCAGACACACAAAGTTGTTAATTTGTAATTTAATTTATCAATGTGTCACCCAGTGCCACCAACTAAGGAACTTCAATGTCACTGGAGCAGAGCTGTAGCATGGGATTTTGGCGGAGGACATTGTTGTATGACATCAACACAAAAAATACAGATGTCCATGAAAAAAATGACCCACAGCAAAAAGTTTGGAAAATTATGGAAAAATAAAAAACATACAAACATGAAATAGTTTTGAATGAAAATCTAACTTCAGCTGAATTAGCACATTTGGCAACCTACTCTTAAATCATTTCTGTGAGAACTGCACATTGCATGGAAAGTAACGTAGAAAATACACTTTTGTATAAACTGCTCCTGTGACAAAATACAGCATTCCTTCATTCAATCAGTTAAATTTTTTATGATCATCACATTCTCCTGTAACAAGCAACATATAAAACGGCATGTGGCATTTAAATAGCACAGATTTTGGCTGAATTAAGACAAAACCAGTTAATACAGAGCAGATCTCATTCTCACTTGCACTTCCCAACAACTCTCCATTTGGGTGTTCACATGTACTGTTCTTCAAACTGAAGTAAATCCCAAACACCATATCATTACCTGGCTGTCATCAATACATGCAGACAAGAGGCTGTTTCATAGGACACTGCAATCATGTGCATTATTTTTAAAAGCAAACTACTATCAAAGTAGTGTGCAGGAGCTTGTGCGGCCTCACACAACGAGAAAATGTTGGACATTAATTGCCATTTGATGCCATTGGCCACATTTAAAATTAAACTATGTAATCTCCTACGTCATTCCTACATATTTATGTAAACATTGAATGTAGTATGCATGTAGAAATCTGTATGTCAGGCTGGATATGCTATGAGCATTGTTGTCTTTTTCATGCTGTAGGGTTTGATCAGTGAACAGCAAGTGTACAGCACAGACCAAGAAATTCACCAAACACCAAGCTGATGATAACAGCTTTCATATAGCAAACATATATGCTCTTTAAGTAACTGATGCTGTAGTTTAATTCCAGTATCAAGCAATCAGTCTTCAAATCGTGAAGCCATGACCAATCAGTGTTGACTTGAGAATAGGGTCAGGCCTTCAATATTATTAAGCACTTCAGGTTTGAGTTTGTCCTCTGTAGAAAAGGGAGGTGTGTCCCAGTGCTCTTTATTCAAAATATATTGTAATTGGTTTCTTTGTGTGTTTCACATAATTGTGGGGGATTTACTCAAGGGAAACTGTGATATGATAAAGAAAAAAATCAATCCCAGTGGAGTGTAATAAACTTAGACAGAAAAGTAATTATAGCAGACATCGTCCCACAGTCCCAAAAGCTACCATGGATATATGTGCACTTGAGTGATCTTCCAGTCGTTCCATCAGAGAGTCAGTTCGTTTTACCTGGACTTTTCAACTTTGCATTTGTAAAAATAGGGTAAAGGCAGACAAAATGCGACAACACTGGTGCTAATGTTGTTTTAGGTGTGTGCGTGAGAAAAGTGTCAAAATTTGATTATGATCCCTAGACAGATCATCTGCATCTTGTCTGAAAGTGAGGAAATAGCCTAGTGCTGGTAGGTCAGTGTGCAATCCCAGGCAGAGATTGATGGCAATGGGACTCCAGTTTAGCTGACTTTTGTTATTTCGGTTGCATTTCATTTGATTCTGAAAACAGCTAACCCATGCAAATGAAGGGGTTTATCTTTGGCTTGGTATCTGATTTGGGTATTCACGCTTCTCCACTTCCTCCATTTTCTACTGTCTGCAGTTGTTTTGTAGCAAAACTGAAACCCCATCATGACTGTTGTCCTTAAACAGGATGCGGGGGTTGCCCCTTGACCTTTGCAAATTTCATTGAGGCTGTTTTGTAATCAGGAAATCCTCAGCCTCTGTCTGGAAAGCTTTTAAATTCATTGGCTCTGAACAGAGGCATGTAAACAGTATTCAGGTACAGCATTGATCCAGAAACTCCTAAACGTTTTCACGCAGCTTACAGCCTCATCTTTGTATGAGTTATTGAATGTCATAGCATAAATGCAGACAACAAGGAGTAGGTCACTATGTGAAAGTACTGTACTCTGCAGAGGGGATCAGAGAGCCCGCTGTTTCATGCATTGGCCCGCATTACGTACGAGGTGACAGGCAAATCCTCAAAATCAGCAACACAGCAACCAAGAGGTGCTGAGGAACATGAATTAAGGTTCATTTATCACGTTCTCCAACTGTGATGCAGGATGCATATTTTCAGCTCCAGCCCAAATTACCACCTCTCATTGGGACAGGGTTAGAGGCTGTGAGAAACATGAAAGAAAGACTTCCAGTGTTCAATAGTGTTTGATAATGAATGTCTTTGATAAAGATCAGAAAAGGCAGTTTTTAACAGAGAATGGAAGGCATAACAGAGAATGGAAGCATTTTGTTCAAAAAAGATAACTGGTGTGCCAACTACAGCGCTGAAAGGCAGCTACAATTGAAATTTTTGTTTCTGCATCCCTCCCCCGCCCTTCCTCTCTCTTTCTCTTGTTCATTCTCTCGCTTTCTCACGCACACAATTTTCGTTTCACTCAAACACACACTGGCTTCCGGTATTTGTTATGTACTGATGTCGGGTAAAAAAGCAGGAAGCATCTGGCCAACAACTGAAAACAGCTGCTCTCAGTCTGACAAGGAGAGTTTCTGCTAATTGGGACTGTGCTCAGTGTATCAACAGGGGAAAATGTCATATATGAATTAGGAAATATGAAAATATTGCAATTATTTTCATATATTGAATAAATACATTGTTATACAATTTAATATATTATTATATATACTGAAAATGTCCCTACATTAAGTTAGATTATATATTGAAAATGGCATTGCAAATAAATGGGGAAGTTTTTTTATATACTGAAATATTTTTAATAATGTATTGCAATAAAAATTCTAGTATAGTGCAATATACATTTGTTTCGTAAGGGTTCACAGATGGGCTGCTTTGTTCTTACATAGGTTCACTGGTCCAAAGCTAGGCTGCATGTGTTCATAATGATGTGAATATACAAAAGCACGCTATCTGCATTATGTATTTTAGTTGTTTTTTTTTTCCTCATAGCTACTATTATCTACTCTATTCTATGTATGTTATTCTATCTCCCTTTCTCCCAGTTACATCCCCTCCCACCGGCCAACATTAAATTCCCCTCTCACCCTAGGCGGTGGGGCTAATCTGGGTAAGCAGGATCCTCCCTGGTCCGCCAAAACTGTATTCACAGGGTCGAATGCAGGAAGGGAGCCCCCCCGCATATGATCCCAAAATAGTATCTGTCAGAAAAGCAACCCGCAGTAGAGCCCTGTATCAGCTTTGGCAAGAAGCAGATATACCCCTGTCAACACCCACACCTTCAGCGCTGCTGTGGGTGCTGCAAATACTGCATCTGGAGGAATGTACTCATCCATTTATTTCACAAACTTGTCTATTCAAATGGCCTCAGGAAATTCAAACATTTCCCAGCACTTATTCTAGACATTACAAGTGGTTCTCATTACTGGCTTTTTCCAGTGTCATGGCGAATATGTTTTTGGAGTGTTTGTAAGTGAGTGTGTGCATTTGTGCATCTGTCCTAGAACCCTTATGAGCAGTTTGCTGCATGGCTTTTGTAAAAATGGCCACAGTGATGTAATGCTGGCATCAGGAGTGAGTTATGCACTGAACAAATGCGGCACTTCACAGCTCTCTGTCCAGAGTTCAGATTAGTTGAGTTCATGAAATGGGGTATTTTCATGAATTTCCCTACCAATTCTTTAGAATCTCTTTTATGATGACAGATTATTTGACCACCTGAGGTTGGGAAACCATGATTCTGCCAAGGATTTCAAGGCCCTGGCATTTCAGGAATATCTCCTGGAGCTGATATAACTAGCACCACAGAAAATGTTATTGTAGTCATCTGAAATGGCTTTGAAACTGCAGCTGCAGAGTGAAATCTACAGAAACCCAAGCCAAAGGCCAGCAGAATCCATGGGAATGTGATGGACTGGATGATAAAGCAACAGGCGACCAAATCCCATGTATCCCCCCTGCCCACCCCTTCTCCCAACAAAAGACCCCACAGGATCGATAGCCCTGTAGAAGCGTCACCAAGCAACAAGTGCCAACCCTGTGCCTCGGCCCTCGAACACCCAGCCAGCCCAATGCATTGCTGTGGAGCCCAACTCAATTTTAGTCCACATTGATTAGAGGAGAGGCCGAGCGAGAGCTTGTTAGCTGTAGAGACATCAAGGGATTATTAAGCATCTGACCATCGCTTGACCTGAGCAAATAACTCACAGATGCGTAGAGATGTGAGAGACCGGTGGAGCAGTCACCTAGGCGACTAATGAAATGTCACCTTTTCTCTAAGCGCCATGCTAACGATGGGCAAGCATCTATCTTTTTGACTCATTATTTTGTATTCATGAGAGATGGTTCATGTAAGAATCATCATTTGCCTGTCATTCATAGGATCATGCAAACTCAAACCTTGTTACTTTGTATCTTGCCATGGGATGTTACCACATCCTATTAATAATATATTGAAAACTATCTTCATCAGTGGAGTTAAGAACAGTATTTTGAGGCTTTATTCAGCCATATTCTATTTAACTTTTTGACATATTATATACAGTCACATCTGACTGTGGTACATATGATCACATTTATTGAGCCCAATAACCCTCTTAAGTGTGTGTGTGTGTGTGTGTGTGTGTGTGTGTGTGTATGTAAATTTATTTGTTTATTTATTTATTTATTTATTTACACACACACATATACAGTTCAGGCCAAAAGTTTGGAGACACCTTCTCATTCAATGTGTTTTCTTTATGTAAATGGTCATGAAAATAAAGAAAACACTTTGAATGAGAAGGTGTTTCCAAACTTTCGGCCTGTACTGTGTGTGTGTGTGTGTGTGTGTGTGTGTGTGTGTGTGTGTGTCTATATATATATATATATGCAGGCAAAGACAGTAGCTAAAGACCTTTTCTGTAGATTGTGGTTTTGGAACAATTACACCTTTTGTTGCAAATGAGTTGGGTGCTGCAGTTGTACTTATGCTTGGAGATGTGCTGGTTTTGTTTTGTTTGGATGACAGAGTCTGCACATAGTAGCCTAGTGGTAGTGGCAGTAGCCTAGTGGGTAACATATTCGCCTATGAACCAGAAGACCCAGGTTCAAATCCCACTTATTACCATTGTGTCCCCGAGCAAGACACTTAACCCTAAATCGCTCCAGGAGGGGACTGTCCCTGTAACTACTGATTGTAAATTGCTCTGGATAAGGGTGTCTGATAAATGCTGTAAATTTAAAATTTTAAATGTATAAAAACAAAAATGAGACTTAAAAACTGAGAAGCAGTAGTTAAAGGTTTAGAAACTTTTCAAAGCAATCTGAATCTCATCAGCTCACGTACATCATCAGAACTTAAATAAATCGACAAATCAAGGAAGCACTTCTTGCTAGATATGTATATCTTTGAGAGGAGAATGTAATTATCCTGTCTGTTTCTAATTATTTCTGTAGCCTTTTGCTGCTGTTAAGACAATGACTGGAACGTGGTCGCTGGTTCCGCCCTCCAAATATGCATTCTTTTCTGAACTTGCATTCTTGTGAACTTGTGAAACACCATCAGTCAGAGACTAAGTGCAGTTCCAAGTACAAGTACAGATGTTTTCCTGAGGATGCAGTCAGCATGGACTTATTGCCAAAATATCGCCAAATATACCAGAATGTCTGACGCATACTGAGCTCCATGTGTCCTCTTGTCCTTGTGAGTTTGGACTTCCTTGCCTTACAAGTATGAACCCCCAAGAATGGGAGGCTCTACATGATGTATTTTGAATTGAGAAACGACCAAAGGTTTCATCAGATCTTATTATGTTCAGCTGTTATGCTCTTTACGGCCTTCTTGCACGATCTCACCTAAGTCACTCGTTATTTCTGTCTCTGCTCTCTTTTTTTCTTGCTTTTTTTTTTCTCTGTGCCCCTCGACGTCTCAGTTTGCTTGTGAGGTCTGTAATTGAGGGTGTCCGCCCACCTTTCTGCAGCGTAGAGACACAATCAGGGTAGGGGGCTTTGTGATGTGCACTTTTTCGTCCACATGCAAACGTTATTTTGCTGCAGTGCCTCCATCACCATAAAACAATATGCCACAAAAAGCTGTTCTGTTAGCAAAACCACCCCCCGCCCGTGATAGCGTCTCAAGTGCTGTGATTGTCCCCATTATGCGGCAGACAAACGTTCTCTGGCGCATCTCGGTTGCTTCTCACTGACGTCTCAAATGCACCATACTGCCCCTTCTTCATGGCTTCCAAAAATGTCATTATCGAGTGTCATCATCAGTGTGACCTGTGTGATTTTACAAGGCATGAGTGTGAATATTTACTGCACCCCAAACCAGTAAACTGCATGACTACCAGCACATAGAGCCCTGCACCGGCCTTTCGTGGTGTTCTGGTGAACCCATCTTATGGAGGCTGGTGTGGAGTCAGACAGTAAAGGGACTACAGAGTAGGGCTGTCAGGATGTGTTGCCATGGTTTCACACAGAGCAGCCTTTTGTTTAAAAAAGGAAAGCAGGCTGTATTTCTTTATTTTTAAACCATGATTCCATAGGTTAAAGCCAATTGCTGGATCTTACTGCAGTCTGCCATGAACAGCAGCTGCAGTGCCAGTACTAAGAAGCATGACTGCATCTCTACTTTTGTTTTGGTATGTGTGTGTTCTTCACCCTGAAGTATGCAGTGTGCAGCTCTTTCTGTTAGTCTGGCACTGTCTGTCACATTGCTGGCCGTGAAATGGACAGCATATGGGGACAGGTGTCTCACTCTAACGGCACCCTAATTCATTTTAATGATCAAATGACATGATGGATGCACTGATTTGATTGCTTGATTATAACAGGCACACAGTGCAACAAACCACACAGATGAAACAATATAATGTATATTGAAATATATAATGTCATGATTCGGTCCGGAAGGGGTTTCTTGGAAGGGAGTTTCACGTTAGTTCTGTGTAATGTCTCCTAATCGTTTTCACCTGTTTAATTGTATAAAGCTGCCCTGTTCGTGTCTGTTCTCGGTCGGGTCTTTGATACGTTACATGTTCACCATGTTATCAGATGTCTCCCCTGTCCTGTTCTTCACCGATTAAACCCCTGTATCATGACGTCGTGCGAATGCGTCCTTCTTCCTCGTCATCTTGTCTTGTCATCTCCGTTCACCTGCCTCGCCATGTCAGATGGTTGTGACATATAACATTCTCTGGATGGAAAAATCAGAACAGCATCAGGCTATGACAAGAGCCTGAAAGAATGCATTTATTTACACATTTTTCAAATCTTCTCTCAAACAAAGTCATCTTCTTCCCCCTTGGGGTTAAATGACGCAGCCTCACACTTGAAAGGCTGTGGGTTCGAATCAAGGCTCTGGCTTTGTGTGAGGAATACACGTGTTTCCACCCGGGTCCCAGGTCATTGCGCTCAATGACCCGGGATTGGCTCCTGCAGCTGCGACCCCTGATTGGGAGTAAGTGGTAATGGATAGTGGGTGAACACAACCACTTTTCTGTCAGTGAATTGCCAAAATTGGTTTTGTACTCACCCTAAATGCACTTGTGCAATGCTCTTCAAACCATCATCTTCAAATCGTTGTGACAGTTTTAACAAGCTGCTTTGATCATCTTGTTGAATAATTCCTCAAAAACGTCATTGTACCAGGTGTATTTATTATGTGTTACCTCACACATTTTCCCCCCTTTTTGTAGGAAGAAATCTGAAGTCTTGGATAATCTACAAAGAGAAGAAAAACAATGGACACGGGGAATTTAGAGCAGTCGGCCACTGTGGATGATTTAGTGGATGTTTGCATCCAGGCTTTTGGTCAGTATAAACTTGTATGCAGTAATTATCTTTTTTGAATGTTTCTTTTTTGGAATGGGATAGCTTTGTTCAATCATGTAGAAAGGTGCTATTTTAGTACTCTTTCAGTTTGCTTCTGGCTTACTCGGCCATTTGACAGAATTTTTCCAAGAGTTTCTAATCATTATTTTGCCTCTTCAACAACATTCATCTCTCAGCTTTTATGAGAGAATGATAAGTATATTTTCCAAACAAAATTATGAAATCCAATTTCTCTATATCTAAAATCTCTTTCAGATGACACCGGCACTCTGAAGGACTCATCCATGGTTCGCATGTTCCTCATGATGCACCCGTGGTATCTCCCCTCCACCGACTTGGCCAAGAAACTTGTGCAGAAGTATCCTTAGCCAATGTGGCTGCTTCAGCAGGCATTATGGTCTATTAGATATATTAGTTTCAACAGGCACTCAATTTAATTGTCAATTGTCAGTTTGTCATTTGCACTTAAGACTAAACACAAATAAGACAAAAAGATTGATTTATTTGACCAAAATGCAATTTAACATATATGTCATTTAAAAGTCCTGATGTTGATAGCCCTATATGGTTGTTATAGTATAAAGTATAAGTATAAAGATGATTGCTGATGAGGAGCCATATAGTCTTTAACTTTTTCTGTAGATCCCAAGATGAGAGTTGCACAGTTGATCTCCGGACAAAAATCTGTCATTTAGTAAAGTAAGAGCCAGCATTCCCGCATATAGAACTGGAGCAAAAGCTACCTTTTAATCTGGCCATTTATATAATGTAATGGTTTCACAGACGTTTAAGCATGCACATACATATGTTATCAGCCATGATATTCATTACCATCCAGGCAGTGTTGGCATAGTGGTTAAGAAAGCGGACTCGTTGTGCTTGCTTGTGCTTGCTGTCTATCACAATGACAAAAATCACTTCACTTTCATGTCCCCCTGAAGGCTTGCTGTAGTATCTGTCAGAAAGACCTCTGTAGCGGATCCTGGATGTAATTTGTAAAATGATGCCTACATGAATCATACTTGTTTTTTATCACCAGCCTCAAATACTTCATTGGTTTTTCCAGATCTTAGTTCCATTTAGAACCATTTGGCAGTATGGCAGGGTGCATTATCCTACTGAAAAAGGGCACTGCCATCATTTGCACTGACTTCTTATTGGACACTGTCACGTCTTGGGGTTGAGGGTGAAGGAAGTGCAGGAGCGAGGCATTATAATGAACAAAAGGGTTTTATTAAACACAAAACTGGCATGAGGGCCAGAAAAAAGGAAAAGGAGGCACCCAAACTCAATCACCAGTGGAGGGGGACGGTGGCGGTGGCAACCCCAGTGCTCCTGCACTGGACCCAGACCCTCTGACTGGACACCTGATGTGGTTCAGCATGGTGGCAGTCGACCCCTCCAGCAACCAGTTATGGGGGTGTCGTGGGACGCCTCCCAGCTCAACCCTGTCTGTATCAATTGGAGGGAGGAACCCCTAACCCGCATGGGGGTTGTCTGTGACACCGCCATCTGAGGGATGAGGAGAGGGAGAATAGGGGCGACACACACTTAGTCCCCTTTCATGGCGGGTGTGTACATGAGGTTGGTAAAGACCACTGTCTGCTCCGCTAGCACGCCTGGAGATGTTGGGGGGCATGTGTGGGGAGCTGGTATCGGTTGCAGCCGGGAAGGATCGACTCTTTCTGTATCGGATGGGGAGCGCATATGCTGCGTCATTCCACCCCCACTCAGCGTAGTCATCGCTGACGTCATCAACAGCGTTTTCCCAGTTCACATGGGCGTGGTTGAGGATAGTCTCTTGCTCGTCAGCACGTGCATGGTGGGGGAGCGCAACCTCTGCTCCATTCCGTCCCAAGATGCCTCCCCGCTGCTGACTATGTTTTCTCGTCACACAAATAAACAACCCGATGACATGTGGCAATTGCCAGGAATTGAAACATAAACCAGGAAATCAGGTACATCAGTGTCCACATCAATGTTGCAGCTCCTACTGCTTAATTCAAGGGGTCCTGAGTAGTCCTGCTTCATTGACTCCAGCTAAGATTACTCAGGCCTCCGTGATTAGGTGCCCCTTGGCTGTTTCAACAGTTTAACCTAGTGTAGCTTTTCTATAGAATTGCCAGTTTAAAGAACCCCATGTGAAGGAGTTGTAGGGAATTCTGTCAAGCATTGTTTGTGTACTGCATGTGACAACAGTCTCCTAAATTCTTACAAAAGAAAACACACCCTGTCCTGGATAAAATTGCAAACATAGTAAAGAAAATGTGTTGCGGTCTGATTTTTGGCCCCAGAGCCAAAAGGCAAGTTTGGTGCAAATACAACACTTCATCACTATATGCACTGTGTTCATGCTTTGGGGTTGTTTTTGGTAAGCTGGAACTGGGCCTTGGCCAAGGTGTGGGATTCTGCTAGAAAGCATAACAATGACCCCAAGCTTACATCCAAATAAATAAAAAAATCTGTATGATGACCTTGATCAGGGTTGGGCAGAAGAGATGCCTTTGAAATCTGACATTCTGAATTCTTTTCCAATGAATTGTGGGCAACTATTTCTAATGTGCCATGCTGATGGCTGTGTGCCAGACTGGATGCTGTAATTAAATCGAAATTGCATTTTACGCTTTTTATATCCATTTCATATGGATTTGTTTCTTTTCTTGATATATGAAAGTGAACAGATTTATTTATTATTTGTCATTGGGATAATCAGCACAGGGCTGCAACAAAATGTGTCATATGCATGAAACCTAACCTAACCTTTCTCAAGGGTACCCCAGTGGCACCTTAGCAGTTGGTGAATTAAGACCAATGACCTTTCAGTAACGAGTCAAGTTCCAAAATGCATAGATACATTTTTCATGTGGAGATCTGTCCATCTTCTACTCGCAGTAACTTTTGATTGTCAGTGTGCAATGTAACATGCATTGCAATATGCATTACTCTGTACTCCTTCATAACTCCAAAGGCCTCTCTTTTTCTTTTTCCCATTTGTCTAATGCTAATGCATTATTAGGTACTGGATAGCAGAGTTCCCGGTTGAGTTTAACCTAAACCCACGCCTGGCAGAGCAGATCAAAGACCTACGAGAGCTTCTAAACACAGAGGGGAACGAACGTCAGAGCCAGCTTATCGACGTGGAGAGTGTGTAAGCACTCCCCAGCTGCCCCTCAGGCTTACTCTAGAGAAAGACTTAAATAAGGCTCTTGACCTTTGGCTAATTTAGTACTTATATGATCTAGTTTGACCAGTTCTTTAAGCTTTTAACATGACCTGTATATACAATTGTAGTTTGAACATTTCTTGTGACATGGCTAATAGTGTGTTACAATAGACTATAAAACATTGAAACACAATCTGTTACATTTGTTAAAGTATTTGTAATGTTTTCTAGTAATAATATTCTAAAACATCTGAGGGTGGCTCCAAACTACTGGTGTCTAATGTATATGAAAAAACTAAAAGAAATTCATGTCACATGGCAACAAATCTTATTTAGGACATCATGTAAAAGTGCATCATATTGGATTCTAATGACTTCACAAAGCCCTTGTTTGGACACATTAATTCAGTACAGTCTCTATGGACTTTAATTAGACTTCTGATCCCAAAGACAATTGCAGCACTTTGAAGCATATTTTTAAATGATAATTTCACAGAATGTGACAAATGCTATTCACACTGAAGCCTTTAAGGACATTCTGTGTCCTTAAATTGTTGCAAAAGTATTGACAGAGTTTTGTTTTGCTCTCTCAGGCCCTCGTATAAGTGGAAGCGCCAGGTCACTCAGCGTGTCCCTTCAGTGTCAAAGAAGAGAAAAATGTCTCTGCTATTTGACCATCTGGATGCTTCTGAGCTGGCTGAGCACCTGACCTACCTAGAGTACAAATCATTCTCCAAGATATTGGTGTGTCTGCATAGTTCTATTTTTCTCACTCACACACTTTATGCAGGTAGCATTTCCCTGTATTTATGATTACATTCATGCTTTTTAAAGGTTTTTGCTTTTATATAGGTCTCAGTTGTCACCTAATACTATATCTGATGTCTCTTTCTTGAAAAGTTGACCTAATGAAGTGTTGTGGCATCTTTCAGTTCCAGGACTACCACAGCTTTGTGATGCACGGCTGCACTGTAGACAACCCCATTCTGGAACGTTTCATTACCCTTTTCAACAGCGTATCTCAGTGGATCCAGCTCATGGTCCTCAGCAAACCCACTGCACCGCAGAGAGCAGCAGTCATTTCACATTTCATACGAGTTGCTCAGGTAGGTCAAACCCATTCACTGGTCGAACTTGATCATTCCACCAGCAAAAATCCCGAATCCCTAAAGCATCTTCATATATATTTTGGTTTATTAGAAGATTACCTTGCCTGTGGAATTTTTTTAGATTTGGGTCAAAGCTGAAAGGTTTCTGTCCTAGAGACATTGTCGTCATCATCATGTCCATTTCAGATAACAAGGCTTAACGAAGTTACCGTCCAGAATTAATAGCATCAGAAAGCACCCAGTGTTTATGTCTGATTTGAGTAGCCCCAGTTCTGAATGGTGTAACCTGTGTTACTATGGTTACATAGTAACACTACATTACAATAGCGTGGCCTTTAAGAAAAAAACAAAACCATGAAATAATAGACTTTTCAAGGTCACAAGGCTCACAGGCATTGGAAAAAGTGATTCAGAACGCCAACTGTGTCATGCTGTGTCATGTGTGGTTCTGACCCTGGATCACACAAGATTTGCTGGATGACATCTGACAGCAGTTTTTGCCCTCAAGTCTAATGAATTTTGTGATAAATCATCATCCTTTAATATTCTCTGTGGTCCCCTTTGCTTTCTAAGCATCATTATTTATTTAGTTCAACCACAGTGGGACCACCCCACCCCTACCGCTTCTAAATGTGCTAAAGTTCAAGGATCTTGGCTGGGTAGAAGTTTACATATCCAAGTGTTGACTAGCAGCATCTCCCAGGCTTGGAAGTGGGAGTATTTGGGGGGGAAGGATTTTTGAATCTGAATTCTTGTTGAATTCAGATTCAAAAATCATCTGCTCTTCTCCTCTTTTCTTCCCTGCTTTTGTTTGCCTCTATATTGGTGGTTATATCTAAGCAATGGCTTATATCTGCAATGTGCTACCTATTAATTTATGAACTTCATGTGTTTCAGCTACTGGAACAAATATTTTGCTTAACTCAATTCTGCCACCTGGCAGTCTGCTCACACAGCTGTGGTCCAATTGATTTTTCACAATTGCTGCAGGGCACAAAATGCTCCCAACTGTGTCATTGGTTGGACTACTGTAACACTGGCATGCCACTCTCTACGTTGTGCCTGTTATAGAATAGAATAATATTGCGAGAAGTTAGGATGCACCTACTCATTTATGGATTTTGCATTTTATACGTTATAGAACAAAACAAGGCAAAAATGTTTAACATCTAGGGCTCACGAAAGCAGGGAGCTTTTGCTGTGATGGCAGCATTACACACTCTTGGCTTAAACAACAGGGATTGTTTTCAAACAGTCCTGAATGCTTTTGTCATTGACTCATGTTAAAGAGCATCTCATGAAGTGGTTTAATGAACAAAGCAGTCATGAAGTTAAAAAGAAGAAAAACAGATCTATCAAACATACTTTTTCCTATAAATAATTATCCTTATATATAATTTAAAAGCCCCAGCACAACTCAATCCAATTATTTTGTCCCCTCTTTCCCAATTACACGCTTTCAATGATCTGGTTTGTCTCTGTCTATCTCTCTCTTAGAAACTGCTGCAGCTGCAGAACTTCAACACACTGATGGCAGTGGTTGGAGGTCTCAGTAACAGTTCCATCTCCAGACTGAAAGAAACCCAAAGCCACATCAGTAACGACACCAACAAGGTAGATCATCTGCCACTTTCCTTTTTGTTTAAATTTGCTTTATTAGTATGCTGATCAGCCTCAACATGAAAACAACTGTCAGGTATACTGACCCCTATCCACACCTTGTGACTTGTGCACATGATTCGGATGACTTTATTAGGACGCATACTGTGTCCATATTCCTGCATGTTTGAATGTGAATGACACTTAACTGTAGCGTTCTGTGTTGACAGAGATACCGTGACCTCTGTAATTTGCAGGTGGAGCTTGAAGAGTCAATAATTTAATTACATCATTAATGTTCACAGCATTATCATACTGAATAAAATAGATATGGTCACCACAATGAAGTAAATAAGCTGAATTAAAATTTTCACACAGACGTTCAATATCCTGGTTGAGCTGGTGACTTCATGTGGAAACTACAGCCAGTATCGCCGCCGCTTCACTGAGTGCTCAGGGTTCCGCTTCCCCATTCTGGGCGTCCACCTGAAGGACCTGATTGCTGTCCATGTAGCCCTGCCCGACTGGGCAAACTCGGAGAAGACTTGCGTCAACTTGACTAAAACACAGCAGCTGTACAGCATCCTGCAGGAGCTGGCACTTGTGCAGACCACCCCACCCAACCTGGAGGCCAACACAGACCTCCTCAACTTGCTCACGGTCTGTACTGAAGGCAGCTTTTCATTGTTTAGATTCTCTGCCTTGGCCTGTGGTAGTAGTGGAATGTGTAGTTTATAACATGCATCCCTGATGCCTCTGTGTATGCATGTACTCAGTTCAGCAATTTATACCCTCTGTAGATTTTACGGCATAAACATGCTCACATGTGGTGCAAGTTTGCTGTTGTTTGAGGAATCAGGGACTCCATTGGTTCAGGGGTCACCAACCCTGGCCCTGGAGGGCACTTCTCCTGCACATTTTGGTGTTTAGCTTCCTTTAGCACACCCGATTTAACCTCTGTACTCGTCAACATCCAGTTCTTGAGTTGAATGAGGTGTAGAACATTGAAAGATCTATGCTGTGCAGGACTGGTGCCCTCTAGGACTAGGGTTGGCGACCCCTAGGCCTGTCACAATAAACAATAAATCAATGAATTGCAAGCTAATTAAAATGAGGTGGAAAATTTTTCTGTCCATGACAATTCTCATTTTTATTTGTTTTCCTTGTGTCCGTCTCTTCCAAATGAGAATATCGGCTCTTTTTAGTGAACCGGCTTGTTTGGCTCAGCTCACCAGGCTGTGTCTCACGCTCAATGCGTGAGTATCAATTTAAGAATTGATCTAAGGTTTTCTATATATTATATTACAACATTACATTACATTACAATGTTCCTGATTGCCCGATAGTCAGCAGCCTTGGACACGTGTTCACAGTCACCAATATTATACAGAAAGATCTTGTTTACAAAAGTGCAACACAAATAATCTGTACAGAACTGAGAGCATGTCTGCGATGTGTCACATGAGCAACATAAAGACTGTTATTCAAATAAATTTTAGATTGTCTTGAAAATCAGTAACATTCAAACAGAATAGTACTTTGAATGGTATTTATTCAGTGTATATAATAAAATAGTTCAGTAATATGGCTAGTTGAGAAATATTTTTGCAGTTAGTAGAGACTATTAAAGTCTGATTGTCACAAAAATGTACAGCAAATGTTTTGTAATCCTCCTCTTGTATTCACTGCAGAAGACAAAGCCTCATCGTTAGCAGGTAGATACGACACCTATTAATACCATTCATCTATTTAAACAGCCCCAGTACGCTGTGTTGAATGACGAATGCAATCTTCTCCTCCGTGGGAGGAAAGCAAACAGAAAGTATGGAAAGTTCATTTGCTTGGCTGATCGAAACCTTTTGCGTATTGCAGCATGGATTTCCTGTATCTGTTGCAGTCCATTCTTTCTTTCCCTGACCTCACATAGTGATGGGGCAAGCTGTGGGCGTGAGGCTGAATTATTAAAACAAAGTTCAACTGACAGTTTGTAGCTTATATAAAATGAGTTGAAAAGCAGCACATCCAGTTCATCTCAACGCCAAACATTCCTTTCCTGCTTGTGAAATCAGGATTAGAGTAAATCGGAACATTAATCATTTGAAATGCTCGGAATCATTTTTACTTTCTGACCATGTTTCTGATGGTAGCTTAAACGCTTAAGCAGCTCTAGAATGTTCTGTTTTCTGCAGGTTTCTCTGGATCAGTATCACACAGAGGAGGAGATCTATCAGATGTCCCTCCAGAGAGAACCTCGTAGCTCCAAGCCACTGGTGAGTATCCCTATTAGGATCATAGAGATTGTGAATTTGTGTGTGTGTGTGTGTGTGTGTGTGTGTCAACTGATTTTCTATCTGCCAGAACTCGAATACTGCTCCAAGCCCTGCACCAACGTCCTCAGTGATAGATGAGTGGGCCACATCGGTGAAACCAAAGGCAGATCCAGCCATTATCAACAAGCACATTGAGAAGATGGTGGATGTAAGGAGCATTCTTGGATTGAAAGCTTTGAGATTTAGTTACATTCTGTTGACTTTTGGAAACAGATTTCTGGCATTGCTGCCATGCTGCTCAGACTAATGATGTGAAAAATGTATTTCCTTGTAATTTCCATCCAAAGAGGCATTGTTTATGTAATTAATGATTGCTTAATGATGCTTGACAACTCTTTAACGGAGGTGTAGATGCTAGTAGTTTTCATATGCACATTTGAATAACACACATAATCTTGCACTTTATAAGTGTTTAATTATTTGTTTGCATTTTTCAGTCTGTTTTCAAAAACTTTGACACTGATGGCGATGGCTATATTTCCAGAGAAGAGTTTGAGATTATTAGAAACAACTTCCCCTATCTGAGCAAATTTGGGGAGCTGGACACAAACCAGTGAGTTTATACCCTAATAATATGCATTATACATATGCTCAAATGAACGCTTCTGTGTTTTTCTGTCTTCGTCTCAGTTTCTCAGTACAGAATATTTGTATTCTTGAAAAAAAATCCCCCATTTCCTCAGGGATGGGAAGATCAGCCGTGAAGAGATGATAGAGTATTTCATGAAGGCCAGCTCCCTCCTCAACTGCAAAATGGGCTTTATCCACACCTTTTCAGAGACTACTTACGTGAAGCCAACCTTCTGTGAACACTGCGCTGGCTTTGTGAGTACCTCCAGGGGGTCTTGAGTCAGGTCAATCCAATATTGTGTGCTGTACAGCATTCATCAATTTGTCAGAAGTGTATGCAGCACTCGTGGGGTTCATTGCTACGTTGACATTAGTGTAAGGTCAATGGCTTCCTCAACATTAATAAAAAAAAAAAACATAAATTAATAAAAAGACACAATGATGATGACTGATTATGCTGGCGCATGTGACTTATTGACGGGCATTGGTTTAGATCTGGCTCATCCCAACTCCCAACACCAATCAAAAGGATATTTAATTTCTTTTCTTCGAGAGAAGACAACTAAATTCTTTCTTGTATCTGTTTTATCTGTTTATGTAACTCCTGACGGTGTAACAAGACCCAAGCTCGGGGCTGTAGTGCAGCGCTTAGTGACAGTTTGAAGATATTACCCATTAACTCTTCCCATTCTCTCCGTAGGTGTGAAGTGTTTATTGCTTCACCACTTATGGCAAACAAGTGAGGCTATGCTTTTAAAAAGCAAAGCATGGGATAACAGGAATTTTGATAGGCTAATGGGAAGACAATGAACAATGAAGATAAGGCACCCTTACAGCATGTGGCAGAAGCGCCAGCCATTTCCCTTTCAGCCAAGACTTCCTGTTGGCCCAATATCAACCCAATAGTTCAGTTTCAGTTTTTCCACCACTATGTAACTTTTCTGAGCACGCTGATAAACAACGGCCCTCCCACTCACATTCTGCCTGTCCATGCCACTTCAGATGGCTGTCCTGAAGCCAGGGCTTGCTTTAAAGGGGTCAATTCCTGACTAAATGTAATAATGCTTTGATCGTTCTCCAATGAGCTTATCCATGACTCGTAGTGTGTAATGAGCAAGTTAAATAGTGTGGGTCACAGGTGAAACTCTGTGTTCATATCATAGTGCGCTGGTCAGTGTTTTGCCTTCTTTGTTCTTTGTAAAGCTGTGTGTGTGTCTGTGCAATTGCGTGTGTGTGCATGTGTGTGATCTCCTGCTTGCTCCTTTCATGTCATTGTTCCCCTGCTGTGGCCCCTCGTGCTGCTTGATCCCTAATCCCCCATCCTTTCTCATTTTGCTTTTCTCTCTCATTCTACACCTTTTCCATTTTTTTTTTTTTATGATCCAGCCTTTTACTCTCACACTCTCCTTCATGTCATCCTTCCCTTTTTGTCCTTCACTCTGACAATAGCAATTAAATGTAATTTTTTATTAAAACAATAAAAGTATTTTTATTTATTCTTTTTGTCAGATATGGGGTTTCTACAAACAAGGCTACAAGTGCAAAGGTAAGGAACTACTGAACAGACCTGGTAATTACAGATACATACTGACCTAGCACCTGAAAATCCCACTTGCTACATTTTTTTCCTGAGTTATGATCCTAGGGTGCTGCAGGCAGAAGTTCCTTTGTTGTCAATTAAATGTAATTCACTTCATTTTATCTACTCAATAACCAGTAACATCCACTTGAATGCTATGTTACATGTCTCTGGTACAATCCATTTTTTACACTTTGTACAAGAGGAATATATTATGTCTTAACTAATTACCCAGGCTAATGATGGAATATACATGTCATAGATAAGAGTTGAGATCTCTGGCTTAGAAATGTGGAAATGTGGTATACCAAATATTGCCAAATGTTCTGAGAATGACACAAATACTTTTTCCACAAAGTGCTGCTTCAGTTTTTATTATGGCATTTTGCGTGTTTTTTTTTTTTTTTAAACATTATTAATCCCGAAGGAAATTGCTTCTCTGCTTTTAACCCATCACACTTTGTGAGCAGTAGGCAGCCATGACAGGCGCCCGGGGAGCATTGTGTGGGGACGGTGCTTTGCTCAGTTGCACCTCAGATTGGGATTCAGTTGCACCTTGGCATATCGGGATTCGTACCATCAACCTTCTGATTACGAGGCCACTTCCTTAACTGCTTGGCCACCACTGCCCCATGTTATGAATGTTATGAAGAGTGATCAGATGAATTGCAAAGTCCCTCTTTGACTTGAAAAAACAAACAAAAAAAAATTTCCACTGCATTTCAGCCCTGCCACAAAAGGATGTGCTGAGATCATTTAAGTTATCCTCTCATTACCAAAAGTGAGAGTGTTGACAAGCACAAGGCTGGAGATTATTCTATCATGCTGATTGAGTTAGAATAGCAGACTGGATTCTTTAAAAGCAGGGTGATGCTACAAATGATTGTTCATCCTCTGTTAACCTTGGTTACCTGCAAGTAAACACGTGCAGTCATAGTTTATGTTGCATAAAAAGAGCTTCACAGGCAAGGATATTTTTGCTACTAAGATTGCACCTAAATCAATCTTTTATCAGATCTTCAAAAACTTCAAGGAGAGAGGTTCAAGTGTTATGAAGAAGGCTTCAGGGTGCCCAAGAAAGGACAGACTGATATTCTGCAAAAAGTACAGGGTTTGGACTGCTGAGGACTGTGGTAAAGTTTTTCTATGATTAAGCCCCTTTCCGATTGTTTGGGTCATCTGGAAAAATGAGAAGAAAAGGTGAGCACTGCCTTCAGTCCGGTCTCATGCCAACAGTAAAGTATCCTTAGACCATTCATGTGTGGGGGGGCTGTTTCTCATCCAAGGGAGTAGGCTCACTCACAAAGTACACAGCCATGAAAAAAGAATGGTACAACATCATCCTCTTGACAGCAACTTCTCCCAACCATCCAGCGAGATGAAGCACCGTACCATAAGGCCAAAGTGATAAATAAGTGGCTCGGGGAACAAAACATTGAAATTTTAGGTCCATGGCCAGGAAACTCCCTGGACCTTAATCCAATTGAGAACTTGTGGCCAATCCTCAACAAAACCCCCCAAATTCTGACAAATACCAAACACAGATTATGAAGGACATTTAGCATAAACCTGATATAATTGTCAATAAAAGCCTTTAAAGCTTATTAAAAAATCTTGTAATTCTATTTCAATACACCACAAAACTGACAAAAATATCTAAAAACACGGAAGCAGCAAACTTTGTGAAAGCCAGTATTTGTGTCATTCTCCAAACATTTGGCCACAACTGTATAGTCATATAGTTATCAGGTTTAAAATGATTGATAGTGTACTTTTTAATTTTTTACATTTTTTTTATTGACATCATAGTTGTATTTTGTTATCACTTGTAGGGTATCTTGCACAATTCAGTTCAGATTTGTGACAATGTTTCTTTTTTGATATTTTTTTATGTGTTTTTATACATTTGACTGTGTTAGTGGGTGCACTAGCAGACTGGGAGTCTTAAAGTCGGCCTGTGCTTAATGAGAACTTAGCACTGATGGAGGACTTGGCTCTGTCTGCCCATTCATTTCCATTAGCATTGTTAGTGGTAGTGGGAGTTGGGAAGAGGCAGCAGCTATAATTGAAACAAATCACTCTTTGCTTCGTAGAAATGTTGAATATCTATAATGGGCTGACTGAGGCTTAGCTGGAGTACTGCTCTCAAAACTGCTGATGTAGAGGTTATCCATGTGCAAGAGGTTCAGAAATCAATCATACTGATAAGAGAAGGATTAGGCCAAAATGAACATGGAAGCCATAGGGACATGATAATTTGCCTAAAATGAACAGGAATTATTAAACCACCAGAATGCATGAATAGCACAGGAACATGTTAGTATAGTTGTAGAAAACAGTGAGATATCTTTTGCTGGGACTGAGATCATAGGTCTATTCCCAAAAGCACAAAGATCACTTATACCTTTATAGCTTAAAATGCTTCCAAAATATGTTTCAAAAATGTACCACCAACATATACAAAGAGGCACCTGAACATGTACTTATCATACCCTGCTGATTAAAAACTCTGCCAGAAAGGAAGACATGAAATAAGTTTATTGATGCTAAAACCCAGATTTGAATTGGATGGCATTTGTTTCCATAGTGACACTATTCCATAGTGACACAAAATTATTAGATGTTTTCGTAAATTTTTTTATGTATATACATTTAAAATACTCTTTTTACCACCGACCATTTTCGTCTTTCCTTCTTGTCCTTTTCTCAGAATCCCATGCAGTAGGGAAGTTGATGCTTGTGTCTGTCTCCTTAGGAGTGTGTCTGTGTTGCTGTATGTGTTTGTGTACAGTTCACAAATGCATTCTGGGCCAGCTTCTGTCTCTGTGCCAGTGTCCTTCTTTATCCGTCTCTCCGTTCTCTTTACCTTTCCCAGCCTCCCTCTCTTCCCCACATTAACCTGTCCTTCCTCTCTCCGTCCATATCTCCTCTCCTCCTTTCTGTGGCAGCATGTGGGGTGAATTGTCACAAGGCCTGTCGCAGTCAGCTGGCAGTGGAGTGTCGCAAACGCACCAAAAGCATCAGTCATGAGACTCCGCCATCACTGCAGGCCCGGTCCTACAGCTTCCCACTGCCTTCCAACGCACCAGCCAACTTGCAGAGCTCAGGTAGTTCACATGATATGGCAAAAATATAATATCACGTTTTTTTGACAGTTAAATCATGGTTTACATAAATGACATCCCAATTTTTACATTGATTTGGAACTATAGATTTTATTTCTGTATTTTGCAAGTCTATTTTCCTTTGTAAATAGCTCGGTTTTTTAAAGCTAAGAATGTTATTTCAGAACAAAATACCATTATGAAGAACAAGCCAGTTGCAGGCAAAATGTAAGACTTAAATAATATAAACAATCTCTTATGAACTAATGCAATTCCTAAACTATTACAGAATTATTCAACAGTTATTTTAATATCACACGACAATACCTTCAAACCATGAAGAGGTTCTTAAAAGGCATAGAACAATACATAGAACAATACTCTGATCTCTCTGCTTCTGCAGATCATCAACACATAGATTGTCTTCACAATCTCATATCACCACTAGCTGATAGTAAAGAAAAAAAAATGAGCCTGAACCTTTTTCCATGCTCAGGGGGTGAAAGTGATTGTCATTGTGAAACACTGCAGCACAGCGCACGGTGCACACAACAAAATGTGTCCTCTGCTATTAACCCATCACCCTTAAAAGGCGACCCAGGGAGCAGTGTGTGGGGACAGTGCTTTGCACAGTGGCACATCAGTGGCACCTTGGCGGATTGCGATTCTAACCGGCAACCTTCTGATTACAGGTCCACCACTGCCACAACACATAACTTGTTTGCCCCTGGGCCCAGATATATAATAAATAGCCTGATCATCATTATTGTCAAGTGGGGTCCATGGGTATGCTCCCCTGTGAGAATTTGTTTTTAAAAGTAGACCCATAAATAATAAATTCTGGTGAATTTTTGGAAATAAATGCACAACATTCAGATATGAGATGTACAAACCCAGTATAAGCCTGTTTTTTCAGTAGCATCTGTGTGCAGAGCACCAGAGTTCTTGAGACCCTGGACCTGCTAGGCATATATAGGCATATATAGACCTGCATGGTATATACTTTTTATACTTTATTGTATATTTGCATGGAATTTGTTTCTTGCACTAAGCCACACACTGAAATGAAGTGTGTGATTGGTGAAGAACAATAATTAGGGGGTGTATTGTCTGCATTGTGGAGTCAGGCATGGTTAACTGACTGATGAAAATCAACAGATGACCCTTAAGGCTCATTCTTTCTCCCTGTGTCTCT
Source organism: Denticeps clupeoides (assembly GCF_900700375.1). Taxonomy (NCBI): domain Eukaryota; kingdom Metazoa; phylum Chordata; class Actinopteri; order Clupeiformes; family Denticipitidae; genus Denticeps; species Denticeps clupeoides. The sequence continues at coordinate 25,246,686 of NC_041707.1, forward strand.
CTCTATTAGTCATCACAGAGGAGGATATTGAGTCTGTTGAGGAGGCGGTATTGGATATTCACCTTTAACCAGGTAAATGCATAGCAGCATGAACATGAAACATTTTCCACAGAGTTGAAGTTTTTTTGTACCTGTGAAAAAGTTGATGCTGTCTAATGTAGACACACTTATAGTGGTTGACTGTGATCTCACTGGCCACTTTATTAAATATGTTTCCTGTGAGTGAGCATAGATTATAAAGGTTTATTGTCTTAGTTTACAGTTCACCTCACTGCTCTTCAAATTGCAGGTTTTGTTAAATTTTCCCTGAAATTATACAGTTGTGCTGTGATAAATGTCTGATATAAACGGTTAGCAGTGTACAGCTGAATTGCATTAGCTGGATAACCAAACCTCTGTCTCTATCACCCATCTGTAATATCCTGCTCTGTTTTTTACTCCGAAAGACATACAGCAGCCAGGAGACAACCTTGCATCCCAAGACTCTGCTTGAAGATGCGCTTTTATATCTACAGTCACAATACTGGCATGTTTGTTGGCTGAAGCTAACCAACCATTGACTCATAGCGCACATGGACTGGGCATTTTATCTTGCTGGTTGAGGAGAATTGTACAGCAACACTAGCAATGAGGATGTGCGTCCGTGCATCACAATATATCTGTATTTTGTGGCAGAAGAAGGCAATTGCACTCACAGAATACGAAATCCAGTAAATATGTTTTAATTCTTATTAGTGTATTTGTTTCAATATATGTGATTGTTGTGAACACCTGCTGGTAATTGTTGTTACACATTTTGTTTGTAGTTGTATGATATTAAATGTGAACTGTGTGTAATAACTCATGCAAATCTATACTTTTTTTATTAAGATGTTTATTGACAATGAGAAAAGTAGACTGTTTATGAGATCATTGAATTGAAGATTCTTTGCAATCCTTTATCACTACTGCAGATAATAGAAGTCTAATTAACTAACCTGTGCCAAGGTGGTTCAGGGAACAGTCCAAATGTGGTGTCTTGCATTTTGAATTGAACATATGTACTGTTCGTATGTGGTAAAATAATATCAGTGGCCCAGTTACTTACTTATTTAAGACTGATTATTTAAGACAGAAACTCTTTATAGTTTGTGTTTTACTGCTTCACTACTGTTTTACAAGTGCACTGATTTATTTCTTTCCTTTGTTTTTGGACGTTATTAAAATGAACCTTTATTGAAGTGGCAGTATTGGAAATGCAAATGCAATGGCCAAATATATATTTGTTGTAGTAACTAGTGGTAACTTGTTTGAGATGATTACATGTGGAATTATGAACATTTTTATAAAGTCATTTCATGAGAGATTTGTAAAAAAAGAAAAAGATTTTTTTTCCATGAGTGAGCTCCCAGTTACCATTACAAACTGTTTGCAGACAACATTACATGATGTGTAGCCTGTGTTTTTGACTGTGCTGATGAAGCCTTGTGACTTGCTGTAGTCTTCCTCCTATTCACACAGTGTCATATAAAACGTTCAAAAAAGTATATGATGCCTGTTACATTTGTCAAGTTTGATATCACCCTTTTAAAGCATATATGCTACTTAAATTTTAGGGCTGCAACAATGCATTGATTAAATCAATCAACGTCGTATTACTAAAAGAGTCGGCAACGAATTTTCATACATTTGATTATTTTAAAAAAGTTAAAACAAAAACGAGAGGAGGTAGAGGAAAGGTACAAGGCCATATGGGCCACAATTCGGCTGCATTTTAACGCGTGGTTTTATGCGCGCTTTAACAGCGTTTATAATGCTGGTTGCGTGACTGGTCTCTTCACATTTTTACATACACTAAAACAGACCATGCTATGCCTGGTCAGAGCTCCCCTTTCACACTGTGTTTCACCAAGGGTGATGGTGGCCTAGCAGTTAAGTAAGTGGCACCATAATCATAAGGTTGCCGGTTCGAATCCCTCAAAGTGCCACTGAGCAAAGCACAGGCTGCTCACTCAGGGTGATGGGTTAAATGGAGAGGACACATTTCACTGTGCTGTGAAAATGCAAACTTTATCTTAAAAGCTGAAGACATTTACATTTACAGCATGTTATCATACGCCCTTATCCAGAGCGACTTACAATCAGTAGTTACAGGGACAATCCCCCCCTGGAGCAACTTAGGGTTAAGTGTCTTGTTCAGTAGTGGCTACTACCACATTTTCTGATTTGTATTGTTCTTTCTTTTATAAATTATTTATTGTTCTGACAGCTTAGGTGGCACTGAGCTTCTATGTTCTATAGTCTATATTTGGCAGATGTAAAGTATACATGTGTGTTTTTTTGTGTCAGTCTATTGTTATTTTATTATAATAACAGCTCAAGGAGTAACATGTTTGTTCATTTTCTAAAGATTTTAGTTCTGTTTTTAAATAAAGGGTTGTAAATTAATGCTTTAATTTATTTTTATATATGATTAAATAAAAAAATAATCGACAGATTAATTGATTATTAAAATAATCATTAGCAGCAGCCCTAATAAATTTAACTGATCAAATCTATAAATAATTCAGATGGACAATATTTAATTATATAAAAACATAATTAATACTTTAATACTTTTCTGTACTTTTTCTCAAACAAATTTAACTGCATTAGAATTTTTACAACCTGAGATTTACATTGAAAAACTGGGGGGCACTGTGGAGTCATCCTCCATCCCACATGCACCCTACAAGTCCAGGGTTCTTCAACTCATTAGCCTAAAAATTCCAGGTAGAGCCGATTTTCCACCACTTCCAGCATGTGAAGCCTCTGTAGCAGGTGAAAACCTTGTAGGACTGAAAACAAGTTCTGGATTTCAATATGAAGTCCAGAGTTGAAGAATCCTATTATTGGAATTGGAATCCTAGCATTGGAATAACATTTCATAATTTGTTTAAACAGCCTTTTTGTTACAATTTTGTGCTTAAATTTTTGTGCTTGTTATCAAATTACAAATTGGCAAGGGCTAATTTTCTTGCCTTAGCCAACATGGAATATGGGCTTACCTTGTAATGCTCTGAAAAGCTTTGTGTTCTCCAAAGGTTTCTTGTGCTTTTTTCCGTTAAACTTCATATTGATTTTTTTTCCATCAATGCATTATATGAAGAGTCTTAAAAAAGACATCAGTGTGAATGATATATGTAATACAACAGGCATTATGACGTGTGCCAATTGACAGTAGTAAAAACAAACCACTGCTATATTTGAAAAGCACATCGTATGGTCAGAGAGAACAGTAGACGGTCACCTCACATTGCCAATAGATGAACACTTACCATCCCAAGGCACATGTTTAGCTCATGGCACCCTTTAACAAAATTTGTACAAATGAGAGACTGTGATTCTGTAACCTTTGGTTTCAGCACTGGAAACAGTCGCATCTGCCATTTTTCATTCTGTGTCTGTGCTGTGTGAAGTTTGTGCTGCTCTGGCAAGTGTCCAGCCATGTGACTGCATGGCTATGTTTGATTGGTGCAAAATAATTAGTGCAAGATTGAAATCCCTTTACTTCAAATGAAACACTTAGTTCACAGGCTGAAAAGAAATATAAAAAAAAGACCATGAAGAATTGATGGAAGTTAGACTATGTAGGACATATAAGACAATGCATTTAAATTTTAGTCGATCAAAATGTGCTTCATAAATGCAGCATATGCGTAATTGCCTATATGCCCACCAAACTGCAATGTATTTATCAAGCTAAGATTTTTGACCCCAGGTAGGCCAGACATGGATATATATAAGAAAAAAGGAATCTGTAGAAAAAAGAACAATGTCGTGTGCAGACTTATTTGCATTCACCAGTGATGAAAGTGGCTAACCAGTATGGTTAATATATGCTAATAATGATAAAAGGTCCAATGTTGCCAGACATTTCCAGAACATACAGCCTTTGCTGTGAGGGAGATGAGAGAAAAATTTGGAAGGCTGATCTAAGCAAAAATCAATTCAAGAAATGAATGAAATGTGTGAATTCAACTACGTAGGCTATTTTGTGGCCGCATGAGAAGCGTTTCACAGATGGAGAATATATAAAATAATCTTTCATTAATATTTCCGAAAATCTTTAAAAACAAATAAAAAATTGCAGAAAAAATTAAAGATATGTCTCTCTCTGCAATGACTGTCAAAGACAGAAGCACAAAAACAGGCAGAAAATGGCAGAAAAACAAAAAATTAGAGACAGCAATTCAGCTGCAGCATACTAAATTGCTTGTGGTGAGTCCAAAGACACGGGAGAAGAAATTTTTGTCTAAATGTTCAAAAGGTTTGCATAATTTTTATTTCACAAGCAACAAACTATCCAAGTTTTTTAAACATAGCATAAAAGAAAAAATGTATATATGCAGTGTTATCTTTACATGTATACTTGTCTAAAAGGATTTGCGGCTCCCGGTATGTTCTTTTTTTTTGTAGAAATCGGGCCAAAATGACTCTTTGAGTGTTAAAGGTTAGTGATCTCTAATGTAGGCATAAATGGAAAGTTCTGAACTGTGACATAAGTTATGACTGTGATTGCACTGCCTTTTTCCATGACAAATATGAGCCTGTAGAGGTCACCAAAGGCACAAATAATAAAAATGGTGTTCAACGAAGAATGGCCAGAGAAGTGAAGTGAAAGTGAAGTGATTGTCATTGTCAGACACAGCACAGCACACGGTGCACACAATGAAATGTGTCCTCTGCTTTTAACCCATTTATTACTGAGACCATGGTAGAGTTTTACAAATGTTAGGACTTTTGATTACCTTCTGTCATTTTCTCACAGTGGAGAATCTTGTCATTTTCCTTTTCACTTCTTATTTTCTTCCACCATGCTTTTGTCAATAATTCAATCATTATTGCTAGATCCCATCTGCTTGGAGTTGTCTGTCCTATACTCTATAATATGAGGAAGGGTTTATTTGCTGCACTGTGTTCTGTGCACTGCATTACTCTGCCATTTCTGGACCTTTTGCCAGCTTCCCTCCTGTATTGTCCCATACGCTTCTGAGATGGAGAAATTGACTGATCTTTTTTGTGTTAGCACAGGCCAGGCAATTTATTTTGTGGTGTGGAAAGAGGTGATGTCAACCAACCCATGTGTGCAAATGCATGTGTATTACATTTACTATACAAATACTATAATGCTGCCTAAAGATATTTGGGAGTACCGCTCATTCAATTGGACTCAAACCACCCCAGGCTTCAGAGCCCCAGCCAGTCAAGGTCTTTGATGCATTATGGCTGTTAACACTTGAACCATGTATTCAAAGGCTGAGTCTGCTGCATTCCTCTCATTGCTCTTCTCCTCATTCAAAAAAGGTGGAGGAAAGAAATGGTGGAAGGAAGCAAGTGGAAAAGGTCAAAAGAACATACCATTAGAATTTCAACAGCTGAGGCATTTCTACGTGATTGAATTCTTCATACAGATGGTCTGACCTATTGCTATACCAGCAGAACTGAGATGGCTTTATGTGTGGGTGACATAAAAGGGAACCCTCCGACATAAAATAAGTTTTGTGTTTTGTGTTTTAACAACAACAGCAAACAACAATAAGAATAATTGCATTGAAGGCAAAACTCTTACCCTACACCTTAAACCTGTGCCTTTTAAAGCACAATGTCTACGCAATGTTCTGGGACTCTGGGGAGACCACACCTTCTGCAGGGCGATGTCCCCTAATGAAAATTTCATGAAATTTTTTATATGAGCATAAAAAAACACCACTCTATATTAATAAAAATCAGATTTTCAAGTTAGAAAATTCAGTGCTGTGACAACTTGTGATGTGAAATATCTCATCAGCCTTGCCACACATTCAGTTTTCACTTTGAATCGTGTCTGCATGAATGTATTGAAAGGAGTGGAATCAATATACTGCTCAGCTAATTGCGTAATGAAAACTAAAGGACAGGCCATGTGGTTAGCACTGGCTCATGGCCATCTTGACACCATTTATGCCATCAAAAAATGGGCCCTTGAAAACTGCTGAAAACCTGACAAATGAGGCAGGTGCTGATATCTAAAACTCAAGAGTACCGGGGCATACTGTAATCAAGTGCTTCAGACGTTTGTCAGGATTCAGTCAAATGGCATGGTTCTAAAGGTAGGTACAGAAAGTACCTATTTCACAGTCCTGTATGCACATCAGTTGCTCAAACTAAGTGATGTACACTTCATATGCATTTACTTTTTCCAATAATCTGTTAGTTATCGTGATTCACAGCAAAGTGATTGTACATGGTGCACACAATGAAATGTGTCCTCTGCATTTAACACATCTCCATTTTGTGAGCAGTGGGCAGCCAAGAAGGGCGCCTGGGAAGAAGTGTGTATGGACAGTACCTTGCTCAAGGGGACCTCAGTGGCACCTTGGTGGTTCGATATTCAAACTTTCTGGTGTCTTACCCACCAAGACACCACATGCTACATGATGATCACTACATTCAATATAAGTTACCAGTTTTACATTCTTACTGTGAGTTCAACCAACTGTTGAACCACACAAAAGCACATTTATGGATCAGTCTGGTCAGTCTGACCACATGCATATTAATCAGTCACATAACTTAAACCACATGTTTTTAGTTGTAACATGTTTACTTTGGTTAGATTATTCAAACAATTAGTACCTCTTTTTCAGCATTTTCGCAGGATTAATTTGCCACATGCAATTCTATTACTAATCCTCCACAGATTTACATTTATATAAAAATGTTAAGACAAGCATATCCAGCTAGTTATAGGTAAGAACCATTCTTATTGAACAGTCCTGATATTTGACTAATTCATAAATCTGCATCTTTAATACACCCTCCCATTGTAGTAACCATATCAATTTTAATATTGTGCTTGGCCACTTTTTTTCCTCCCTTTGTCTTATATTTATCGTTTTGTATTAATTTAATTAATTATTTCCACACCATGTTCAAACACAATTCAGCTGAAATAACACGAATGTCCTTTAGATGGTGCTGTGGAGTTGTGGGAAAAATACATGCAATTTTCCAAATTAGTCTAAATAAATACAATCCATAAAATCCATTAAAACCCACTCTCTAATAAATGCTGTCTGTTTTCTTTCCAAATAGCACATATATATTTATGTAATTAGTACCAATAGATCTAAATGGCAGTTGAATTTTTCATTGTCTTTGACCAGCATTGTACTCAAGGCAGTATCATAAAATAAAATGAAGCTGTCCTGCTTTGTATTTGAATATCTGAGTGTACAGATAAAGACATTGCAAAATTTCAAAGCTTTCTTTGAAAACTGGGAAGTATTTTAGATGATTTCTATTGCTAATGAATAGTTTAACTCATTTTGTGAACTCTATCAATAACAAAGAGAAGTAAAACAAATTGGTCCAACAATTTAACTGAAAGCACTGTGGCATATCAGTTCAGTACGATAGCCTGATGTTTGTACCTTGAACTTTTAGCTCTTGTACGTATAAATATTAACTGCCTAGATTGGTAGGATTGTATTGCAGTTATTGGATCTGATTCAGTGATGAATGTCACTCCTGTTTGTGCAGGGAAAGGGACCTGAAATGGCCTTTATATATAGAGCTTGTGAACAGGACAATTGTGAAACCTCAAGATCCATCATCTACAGTACGGTTTTCAAATGTGTCTGCTTAGGGTTTTTTTTAATTGTCATTTCAAATAAGGCTAAAATGAGACTTTGCTGGACTGTGACCTATATGCACATGGGCTGTATCTTGCATTGCAATTTATTTGTCACTTTTCATTTATTCATACCGAAACCATATATATTAAACTTTAATTCCTGAAAAATGCAATAATTCAGCATTTATTACAATGAAAATTGTATGCAAATCAAAATTCCTTTAAAACTCAGATACAAGCAGTGTAAAAAACAAAGACCTTGCTTTTGAGACAGACATCAGCATACGGAATTGGAATGTCAGAGCTGGACAATGTCACCACAGCCTTCTCCTGCATGTGTCAGGCACACACAGTTTCTAAATCAGCCTTTCACATATCACACAGCCACCAAAGCATATTCTGACAGCCGCTGTAACATTTTAGATGAAAAAAAAAAACAAAAACAGAAAAGCTGCCATTCTTAGTCCTAATTCTGAGGGCAGGTAGGCCTGGGTTTGAGTGATGGGGCAACAGATTGCATCTCTTGACAGGATTGGGGATAGCACAGAATTATCTGATTACAGCACAGAAAGCTATGTGCCAGGCCTGCTATTTGAAGTTATAGCTCAGAAACAAGGAGACAGAAAGCAAAAGTATTGTATACAAGACAACTGCTGTTCTATTCTGCAGTGAAAATAGACATCATATATGGGCACCCCATTGCACATCATGATATTGTGTTTTAAAGGGCGGTTAGGGAACATTTATTTATGCATCTGAAAAAAGTCTTCAGTTTTCTAAATTTCTGTATGTATTACATTTGGAAACTGAATTTCTTAAAAAGTAGAAAAAAACTAAAAGAATATGAGTAGATAGGATTGTACAAAGGCAACACATAGGTTTTATTATGACCATCAGACTTCAGTGATAACTATAAAATGATAATGTCTAATTCTTCATCGGTGACCTTCTATGGATAACAAATTGCATCACATTTAAATAGCCACAGCTCATTTTGATAGTGAGTGGATGACAAATTAGAATATGATCCTCAGTCTAAAAGGGCAGTCCCTCCTCATCTGTTCCAGGGTCACTCAAGGTGAGTGTGTATTTTTATTCCAGAAATATCGCTGTGTGTGGCCCACTGTATGAATTCCTATTTCTGCTGCCCTGTTCAGATCACAGGTAGATTGAAAAGCTCAGAACAAGCAGCCAATAACCCAGACAGGCAGAGCAGACACAGGCACATTGTGTCAGACTGAAAAACTCATTTACCGACTCAAAAATAGCTGCTTTTTCACACACAGAGTCAATCAACAGCATCATCTATGATTTTTTTTCAGGGGCTGACCTCTCTCAACAGCATCTACCTGCTTTTCAAGAGCTGGCATACACAGTCCTGACCAACCAAGTTCAAAGCGTTCTTCATGTCTCCCCTCCCCCATTTCCATATGTTCTGTTTCCATGGATTCAAATTGAACTCTGCCTCCAAAATATTTACTGAGTCATAGTGTAGGGAAATGTGTAACACACCATGACTGTGGACATGCAGTGACAAAGCTGCAGAACTAATGCATTGTAATGTTGCGGCATGGATAGAAGAGCTCAAAACTTATACATTTCTTCTTCTTTTGTGTTTTGCATGATATATTCCTGATGTTGAAGTGCCAAGACTTGTGACTTTGAAGTTAAAAAAATCGGGTCATGAAGTGTTCCAGTTTGAAAGGACATTTTGAGCATTTTTACAGCACTAATAGTGTTTCAGTGTTTGAATTTTACTGAATTTGACCTAATTCCTTATAAGGAGAAAAGTCAAGGTAAAAGGACAAGCTAGTTTAAATAAATATGCTCATGACAATATGAAAGTTTGTCATGAAAGACGCTTATATCAAATCAGAGTGATGAGAAAAATATTATATCTAAACCAGAGAAGTCTTAACCAAACAAACAAACCAGGATCAGCTCCAGATGGTCATAAAGAACACATGAATAGATTATGGGCCATTTAGCAACTTAATACAAACCCTGCAAACACTTTTTATTCAAGGTTTATTTTATTTTGCATTATCAGGCCCAATAGGCATTGCAACGGTTATTCGAGACATTAGCAGAGCAACACACAGAGCCATGAATGACCCAGTTCTTCTGAGCACCTCTAATCCCTAATTAATAAACAGTAGTTCTGATTGGCTGGAACCCCTGTTGATTTCACCCAATCAATTATGTGCATAGTTGCTCTGTAATCAATCACCCTTGGTGCCAAAGCCCTATCATTAAATGTTAAGAAAAGAGGTTTGTCATTTATTTAATTTTTCATTTATATTTATCTGTTTGGATTGCAAGAAAAAAATATTTTCAAGGCCTATTGAACTGAAAACAGAACAAAATAAGTTTTTACAATGGGTTTTCTAAAGTTTAGTTTATTTAAGTAATTTGCTGTGTCATCTGAAATATGAATCAGAAAAAAAATGCAGCTAAGAGGATTCTTCACCCAAAGGATGTGGCCAGAGGGCTTGCTGCTTGGAGGTTTTGAACTTGGAACGATTTAAATAAACACAAAAGAGAAAGTTTAGATGATTATTAGATAAACCATTGTCTGGGGTTATAACCTGACACTTTCAACTGTTCATCCTGTCTGGCTTGGCCGCTGTGTGAGTGGCTGGGTATTGCTGACCTGGTATGACCTTTGCCAGCTCTGTGCCACAACTTTAATTGCTCTTACGCCATGGACCATCCTCTGGGAAAGTAACAACTTGTTTTACACGCCATTTGGGAATCTGTCATTAATAAATTATTTCAAACTGCACTCACTCACAACTCCTTTGCTGAAGGAGGAATTCATATATTTTTTATTTGATTTGCATGGTCAAGTTCTACCTGGTGCAGCAACACTGACTGGATCAGTGTATGGAGGAGGGGTTTTAGCACTAAGAATGTGATTTCTCACTCAAGGTCAGAGTAGATTAATACTATTTAATAAGTGAGCAAGTTGTGATTTATTATTTCACTGATTGTAATAAAATGGGGGTATTTGAGGGACAGCACATTCATCATTTGACAGTTAACAAGATCTGCTGACATCGTACAGTGGTCCACTGCCTTCTCTCCTATTTTACAGGTCTAATAAGTGAGCTAAGCTTGTTCTTAATCATTCTGAATGTTTTTTCTCCGTCATCCGTTGAACGTTGTGCATGATAATTACATACATGGTAGCACAAATTGGAGCTAATGCACACACACAAAAAAACATAGCACAGTAAAATGAAATTAGTCAGCATGTTACTTAAGATTGCAAACCTATTCCTTTCTCCAGCACAATCATAATCACTTGTTGCTGGTGATCAAACTAAAAAGCCTAATTATTATTCTAATTTAAAGTGACCCAGCATAGATAAAGAAAAGAAGAAATGCTTTGCTGCTTTGTTTCATTTTTTTTCTCTGTGTTGTTTAAAATTACTTCTATCATTTGACAGAAAAAATAATAAACATTTTCACTGGTTCTCCTAAGCTAAAGCTAATGCTGTTGTGTGCAGTTAGAGTCCCCATATTCAGGTCTGGCATGATTTCTTCCTGGCTATTATTGACTATATACTGAGAATTTGAATGAATTAACTTGAACCCATAATACCAGCATGGATGTGACGATGCACGAGTTCACAGTAGAATTTTCTCATGGATGAGCTGCAGACAGGTTATGATCGAAAATCTTATTAATATAAAGTATTGATTCCAAGACAGCAGTGGACATGGGGCTTTCATTGAAAGAAGGTTACAGAAGCGTGATTATGAGGAACACTCAGACCTGCTTGAGTGGCTTATTTTAACGTGTGACGCACAACATTCATTTCGGGGGTTTGCTCAGTTTCTTCACCAGTGCACTTCTCAGTTTGCTGAGGCAGTAACGAAGGTAGATTACGGTTTTGCTTTTTACTCAAAAAAATTGTGTCACAGATAATTGTTCTTTTAACCGGTCACACATTGATTTTTAGCCATTTCAAGGTCCATCGTTACAATCCTAACTGCTAGAGTAACCTCTTTAGGGCTATCTGCTTGTGCTGGTTGTTGGAGATAACATTTCAGATCATGTGCTATATTGATTTATCCCATATTTCTTGCTGTGCTGACAGTTAAATGCCAACATTACTGCCATGTTTATGAAATCAATCCAACATCAATTGATGGGGAGAGAACACTTTTTGTAATGCCCAGAGGTCTCATTTATAACTGTTGCGTACGCACAAAACGGACCTTAAAGATGCATATATCTCTTCCTGACAGCGGCTACCCTATCAAGCGATACCTATACCTATCACCTCCTCACCTCCTTCAAAACCCTAGGGCGCAGGGGAAATCGGTTTATGGTGCGAGTGCATATAATCGGCCCTCACTGCCTCAGATAGCAGACAATATCTTTTGATGCGCTGCAATTCTATGTAAAATTTAAACTCATTTTAGATCAAACATACTCTTTCAAGGCTATGTAGTAACTGTAGTGCCATTTCAGGAGGTGGTGTACTGTTCCAGTTAATTTTCCAACAGCTTCATTGAATGTCTCCGCAGCAAATTTGAGCTCTAAATGCTTTACATGTTTGTATGCGTCTGGATATGCATATGCATTTTAAACCTATTTTTATTTTAACAGTTCCTCCACCTTCTGGAAATCCAGTTATACATGTCATGTAAGTTATTTCCATCACTGATACATTTATACACATCATGCCTACTCATTTATTTCCATTTTTATTAATTCCGTCCTAACTATAGCCAATATATATACAAAACAATAGTTGAAAAATTGTTGAAATTTTCAGTCCTGTGAGATGGCTGTGTGTCCTCCATCTCCACATCTTTGTTGTGCATGCTTTTAATGTTCTGAAGCACACATCCTTATAAAGCCCTCATATTTCATGAGTAGAAAAAGACAAGTGATTAGAAATATGAAGGCAATCTGCAGTCATACACCAAGTTCCCATATTTGTAAGCAAACATGTTTACTATGGATCCAGGAGTTCAACTCGCTGCAACAAACAGACAAACATTGGCAGTAAAATCTTATATTCCTAATGAAATGAAAATAGAAAATGAAATGAAATTAAAACACTTCAATTACACATTACAAGTACCGTAAATTACCTGGCCAACTGACCTGGCGTACCTGCAAATTCAGTCTTTCACCGGCACAGATGTTGTGTCTTTCACAGGCGTTTTGCGACATGATGTGAACTGTGCATGTGTGCTCCAAAAGCCACCATGGAACGGAACACTCCCAAGCCTAACCCTGCACAGTCCAAACCGGTCCGGCACTGCAGCAACATCCAGGGGTGATGACATCATCGGACAATTTTAAAGAACAGACATCTATTTATTCACTGCACCAGTTTTACTGCTTGCATATGCACAACATAAATCACCTGGTTACATACAGTCCCTAACAAAAGTCTTGTTGCTTATCTATTTTGTAGAAACACCTGCTATTAACCTGACTTTTAATTAATCAATTGGTGTTAGAAATAGCTCATACGAAAAGCCAAAAACTCAAATTATGCGTAATGCATTGAAATTAATTAGCTAGTTTCACTGAAAAAAGATTTATCATTTAATCAAGACAGACCATTTTGGCAAGACAGACGTTTTGTAGCCTATACAGAAATTGAACAAATTTACTGCAAATACAAAAATATGTCACCAAATTAAGTAGTGGTGCTGTGAGATCCAAATTTAATATCTCGTATGACTTCCATGAGCTTGAAGGACTGCATCCATGTGGTTTGGCAAGGATTCATACAATTTATTGATGAAGTCATCAGGTATAGCAAAGAAAGCAGTCTTGCATGCCTCCTAGAGATCATCAATATTCTTTGGTTTAATCTTCCATGCTTTCTCTTTCATCCTACCCCACACATGCTCAATGATGTTCATGCCTGGTGACTGGGCTGGCCAATCCTGGAGTATGAGGGGCTGTTTAGGAAATATTTCAGATTTTTGTTACACAAACACATGTGAAACACACACGCATTCACATATGAAACTGACAAGCATGCATTTATACTACTGAACACACACACACATATGAAATGCTCACACAGATACAGGTGAAATGGACACACGCACACACGTATATGTAACACTCACACAGATACATGTGAAAATCACGCACACACACATATAAAATGCTCACACAGATACATGTGAAATGGACACACACACACACACATGAAATGCTCACACAGATGTGATTGACTCTTATGTAACAAACAAAAATTAAACTTTTCACTATATCCGGAAGGCATTTCACTATATCCAGAAGGCATTTCAGTATATCCGGAAGGCAGTTCTATGGATACTATTTTGGCGACCCGAATAAATAAAGCGGTAATTGTATTTTGCGCATGCGCAGTCCACACCGGGTCGCGACGTCGCTCTCCCTTCCTGACGGAAGATTCTCTGTCTCCCGAGCGCCGCCGCGCTACCAGCCACAGTGCGACCAGCCACAGCCTCCTATAAATATTCAAATCTTTTTCATTATTTTTTTTACTTAGCTCATGGAGCAGTGGTGGCCTAGCGGTTAAGGAAGTGTGCTGTGCTGACATTCACGGTACTTTTTATAGGCCTTTAACACAGTTTAAGTTTAATTTTTAAAGTTTTCAGTAGTATAAATGCATGCTTGTCAGTTTCATATGTGAATGTGTGTGTGTTTCACATGTGTTTGTGTAACAAAAGTCTGAAATATTTCCTAAACGGCCCCTCATACTGGGGCATCTTGATCTTCTTCACATTGAGGAACTTTGATGTGGAGATGGAAGTATGTGATGAAGCACCATCCTGCTGCAGAATTTGGCCCCTTTTATGGTTGGGAATATAAAAGGTAGCTAAGATTTCTTGGTATTTCAGACTATTGATGTTTCCTTCCACCCTGCAGATTTCTCGCACACCCCCATACTGAATGTTACCCCAGACCATGATTTTTGCTGGCACCAAACTTCACTGTTTTCTGGGTGAATCTCGGATCCATGCGGGCTCCAGTAGGTCTGCTGCAATATTTGCGGCAACTGGGGTGTAGTTCAACAAAAGATTCATCTGAAAATCCACCTCCTGCCACTTTTCCAGCGTCCATCCTTTTAGCAGGCTGTGGGCCTTGGCAAATGCCACACGTTTTTTTTTTAATTGATCCATTATTAGTCACAGATGAAGCTCATATGACAAGGCAACAATGGGCTTTTCTTAGCTTTGAATATTAGAATACCTTTTGACAGTTTTGTTTTGCACTGAAACATTATTACAAAAGCTGTTGGGAATAAAATGAGCCATTTCTTGTAAAAAAATCTTGATTAGAAATATATTTCAGTGGCACTTGAGGTCTTGAAGACTTTGGTCAGGGACTGTATATGATGACAAATAATATACAAATATTAAAGATGTTGATGTTTGTCATAAATTACAAAATAAATCTTATATAAAATGAGTTTTTATATAGAAAAGATGTTCACAACTTATTTGAACTAGAATTTGAACTAGAATTAGCCCTTATACAAATCAGCCCTTATACAGATGTCCTATGGACATGAATACTGGGTATTCGGAAGATTAAAAAAAAAACGTCAACTGGCTTCACAGTCTTCACCTTCAGCGACCAACAGCGGATATGCAACGATGAATTGAAACAGACGTTGCTTTGTTCAGTAAGATATTCATTAATAATGTAAATTTCTTGCAACTGTTTTGCAGTCCCCATGACGTCAAAAAAAAAAAAAAAAAAAAAAAAACTGGTTTCACTGAATATTGACAGTCATGTGTGGTCATAGTTAGACATCAAAATAGCTGACATAGTTTGCACGTCGTGTAAAAGTCCAGAATTGGTCATGGACATAATCTGCATACCCATAAGACCTCTAATGTTTAGTGGGTTTACATCAGAGTGTCACGACTACGGACTTACGGGGGAAGGATGCGCAGAGGTCTGACATACTGGGAGCGGGGCTTTTATTATACAATAAACAATAAACACAAATAAAGACTGGCGCGGTGGCCAAAAACGATTTAACTTAAATGAAAAACTAAAACTAACCCGTAGGCGTGTGGCAATTGCCAGAACTCAAATCACAAACACTGTTACCAACTGAAGTCAAGTTCATGTCTGAGTTCACGAAAATGCCGGAGACCTAGAAGGGGCGGAAACATCCGGCATTTATGGGGCGTCAGGATTGGAGTCAGGTGTGGAGCCCAGCTGCAGGCAATCCTGACACAGAGGCTTATATATTCATGAGGTCATTTGCGTGTAGAGGGCAGAATATGCAGAAAATCTACATGCAAACAATCCCAGGTAGAGCACAATTAATAAAGCGCACACTTCCATAAATCGAACATTTTCATCATCTGATCACACATACACTTTTAATATGAGTTCTACACAAAGTTTAATAAATAAAACCCCAGATCTGTATTCAGTGCTGTTGCTGATACATGAAAGACTAACTGTTTGATTACTGATAATTATAACAGTTCTGTTACATCCAAGATAGGCTGTACAAGACTTCATCAGTTTAGGACTGAATAATGAGAGGATTGCAATTTTGGGTCATATGGGAGAGGGATGAGGCTTAAATGTCGGGGAAATTGATCATGGAGACTGATGCAGGATTGCAGGACATAATGAGGATGAATGCATGTTACAGAGAAAGAGAGAGAAAGAAAGACCTCCTGCTCTGATTAAACTGCCTCATATTCACCAGGTTACATTTTTCTTCACCAAATTCATATGATACCCATCAAAAAACTCTTAAGGACTCAGGTATCACACAAAAAAGAAGAGAATGAGAGAATATGGAAAAATAATAGAGCAACGTCTCTTGTCATGTTTCAAATAATCAAAAGTAAAACATACGTTGCAATTAGTGTTAACTGCAGTTGGAGCTGTTATAGCCGGCATGCCCTGGGATATGAGTTAATTTTATATGATGTGTCATGACTTTATGTTTTCAGCCAAATGTATCCATGATCATTTATCCATGAGTCACATTGGGATTTTAGTGGTTTTTGACACCACCCAGGACACAAACTCACATGTTCAGTGGTTAAGGAGGATGGAAAATTATAGTGTTAGTATCACTTAGTTTACCGCTGTCTTTCACTAGTTTACCGTTGTCTGGTTCATTGTTGTCTACATGTTTTTTGTTAAATGTTACTCTTGCCCTGCTTGTGTCCTCTGTTTGCACTTTATGCAGTCCAGTTTTGTCTGTGTTGCACACATGCACTTTGTCAGTGTGTGACAGTATTTGTTCAAATGTTATATGTAGCACCAGGTTTCGGAGAAACATTTTTTTTGTTTCACTATGTACTGTCTAACTCATATGTGGCTGAAATGACAATAAAGCTCAACTTCAACTTCAATTGCTTAATTTTCATTTTCATTATTTGCATTATCACTAGATGTTAAGTCACATGCTTCTATCCACTCGGCCAGGAGACACTGTCAGTGTGTCAGTTATGTTCCTAATACTATAATTATATGCTGTCCACACTGTCTTTTACAACAATTTGTAAACAAAATAAATCTTCAGTCTGCTGAGGTGACCTGCAACACTCCTTCAGCCAAAGTCTAGAAAATACATAGAGTGTGTGCTCTGCACGCTCCTACTTTACAAATTACCGTTACAATCATTCCAGAAATAGTGCCCAGGTTATACACATTGTGAAGAAACCCACTGATGTAGGACGTCCACAACTGGGAGCCATTGTCCTGATGAGGAACCTTGATCGGTCACAGCTAAGCAGAACCTGGTCTGATCAACCAAAGCACTATAAGAAGAGAGTGGCAGCAGCTGAACAAGACGTGAACTAGTGTTCTACTGTCATGATCCGGTCCGAAAAGGGTTCCGGACGGAAAGGAGTTTCACTGTTGTCACGTGGAATGTTCCCTAATTGTTTTCACCTGTGTCGAATGTATAAAGCTGCCCTGTTTGTTTCTGTTCGGCGTAAGGTCTTTTGTATGTTCACCACGTCTCGGATGTCTCCCCTGTCCTGTTCTTCAACCATTAAAACCTGGTTTCCTGACGTCGTGAGATTGTGTCCTTCTTCCTTGTCCAGTTTCGTCATTGTCTCCATTCACCTGCCTGATCATGCCACCATGGCACATCTACCTTGTGTAGTTCTGGCAATCGTCACATGCCTGAGGGCTAGTCTATGTTTGTTCTTGTTTTATTTTCCCTTTTCGAGCTATCATGCCTGTCAGGATTGCCTGCAGCTGGGCTCCACACCTGACTCCAATCCTGACGCCCCATAAATGCCGGAAGTTTCCGCCCCTTCTGGGTCTCTGGCATTTTCGTGAACTCTCTGCACGAACTTGACCTGATTTAGTTTCATGTGTTTTGAGTTCTGGCAATCGCCACACGCCTACGGGTTAGTTTGTGTTTTTTGATTGTAGTTAAATTGTTTTCGGCCACCGCGCCGCTGTTTATTTGTATTTATTGTTTATTTGTTAATAAAACCCCGTTCCCAGGATGTCAGACCTCTGCGCTTCCTTCCCCCGTAAGTCCGTAGTCGTGACAGAATGCCAGAGACCTCCCCCAAAAGCGCAGAGATGGAAAACAGAGGAGAAAAAGCGCCGCGAAGGACGCAGCCCGGCGCGGCGAACGCGGACGGCAGGGGAGAGACGCGCCGCCCGTTCTGGTGGAGCGTTTTCTCCCCGAGAAGCCGTGGTACGCGGCGCCGCGTGATTACGTCACCCCCGGGAAACTCCGCGAAACCCGGAAGCGACAACGTCGGCGGGTGAGTGGGCGGAGCGAGGACGTTGGCGTCGGCAGCAGCGAGGAAGTGACGTGGGAAGCGAGCGCAGAAGATGCGACCCCCACGATCTTCGCAATGTCGAGCCAAGAACTCTGCGCTCTGCTGGCAAGGCTCCCCGTGGACTGGGACGACACGGACGACGACGAGAGCACGAGAGACGAGAGTTGGGCTCCGCCCATCGCGCCAGTCTGCGATCGCCGCAAGGTCCGTGGGGACCCACGTCACTTCCAGGGGGGTGAGAAGCGTCAAAGGCGGCGTCCCTCCAGTGAGGAGGTGGGCAGCCTTCAGCCCGAATGGCCAGAGTACTGCCCATGGGAGCTTATCGCGCCATGGGTCCAGGATGTCCGCAGGGTGGACGACCCTCGGAGTCACCGGTGGGAGGACACGGATGACGAAAGCGATGATGACATGGATTTTCGGTGGGCGGTCGTTGCCGGGATGGCTCCGCCCAGCATGTGCGTCCGAGATCATCGCAGCGTCCGTGATGACCCATGTGACTTCCGGGGGTACGAGGTTGACACGGACGACGACCAGGATGACGCCGTTTGGGCAGTCGGTGCCGGGATGGCTCCGCCCATCGCGCCCATCCAGGATCGTCACGAGGTCCGTGGAGACCCACGTCCCTCCCAGCAGTGTGAGGAAAGCTGGTGGAAGAGGGCGACGGGAGGTCGCCAGCCAGCAACTGCGCTGCCGGGACTGCCTCGCAGGGAATCCTCCATTCCTGCTCCAGTCGCCGACCCGCCTTCCCTCTGCCCGGACGTTCCCCAGCGAAATGGCAGCGCAGCACCAGCGCCCACACCTGCTGGAGAGGACGTCCACCCCCCTCCACACCACACACCTACCACCATCTCCACCCACGAGCCCAGCCCCGTGTGGGACAGCCCAATTGTCCCGGGACCCTTCAGTGGGGCAGCAGACACTGATAAGACCACCACCATCCTCACGTGTCTGACTGGGTCAGCATGGGGCTGGAGCGCAGCCCTCTGGCAGCAGGGAGAGACAGACAGGAGTTTTCGGGACTTCCAGCAGAGACTGAGGGCGGAGTTTGATCGGCTAGAGCCTGAGCCAGGGATCGAACTCTGCCCCTCCACCACATCCAGCGCCAGTCAGGATCCGGGGCAAGAAGACCAAGCACGGGCGGGCGACGAGAAGGTCGCGCCTCCCGAGATCCTGGCTGTGCCCCCTGAGGAGGTCCCGGAGAGCCCAGAGAGGGAGCCAGACGACCCTCTCTTTTGTCTGTCTCTGTCTGTGTGTGTGTGCGTGGTATATGTGTCCGTATGTCGCCCCCACTTCCCCTCTTTGTGTCCACCAGATGGTGACCCAGCAGCAGAGCTGAACCCCAGGGAGGGAGTTCCCAACCTGACTGCACCAGTCCAAGGCGAGGTGGACGAGCCCCAAGGTACCCCTAAGTCCAGCCGGGGGGGGGGGTGCTCCCCCAAAGAATTTTTTGGGGGGGGTGCAGTTCGGGTTGGGGGCTCCTCCTGAGGGGAGGGTAGGTGGGGAAGCGATTGAACTGGGTCCTCCGGTAGCCGGTGAGGAGGGCGGGCCAGGCATGGGCCTGCGTCTGCCTCCAGAGGGGTGGAGCGCCATAGAGCCCCCGGGTAGGCATGAGGACCCAGCTGGGACAGGCAGGAAGAGGGCCTGCTTGTCCCAACGGACGCAGAAGGGGCTAGCCGGATGGTCTGGCAATGCCCCCCCCTTGGCACCAGGGCCGTGCAGCGAGAGGGGCTGCATAGTCCCAGAAGGCACCAGCCTGGGGTGCCTGGAACAGTCGCCGGAGGCTCTGGGACAATCTCCCTGCGCGGTGCAGGGGGTGACACAAGACGTGTCAGAGGGGACATGTGGAGACAGGGCCCACACGTACCCAGATGGATCGGCCCTGATTATTGTGTGCAGGTACGGGAGTCCGGGGCCGCCATGCGGGACCACGCCGGGGAGCCAGGCCGAGGGTCCGGGGCCGCCATGCGGGACCACGCCGGGGAGCCAGGCCGAGGGTCCGGGGCCGCCATGCGGGACCACGCCGGGGAGCCAGCCCGAGGGACCGGGTCCTCCAAGGGGAATATACAGCAGGGCAGGAGCCCTGTGGTTGCCACCGTCCGCCCCGCCGCCTCCACTGATGGTACTGTTGGGGCTCCAAGGACGTAGCCCTTGGAGGGGGGGCTCTGTCAGGATTGCCTGCAGCTGGGCTCCACACCTGACTCCAATCCTGACGCCCCATAAATGCCGGAAGTTTCCACCCCTTCTGGGTCTCTGGCATTTTCGTGAACTCTCTGCACGAACTTGACCTGATTTAGTTTCATGTGTTTTGAGTTCTGGCAATCGCCACACGCCTACGGGTTAGTTTGTGTTTTTTGATTGTAGTTAAATTGTTTTCGGCCACCGCGCCGCTGTTTATTTGTATTTATTGTTTATTTGTTAATAAAACCCCGTTCCCAGGATGTCAGACCTCTGCGCTTCCTTCCCCCGTAAGTCCGTAGACGTGACAATGCCATTTCCTTTGTGTTCTCCTAAATAAATTCATTGAGCAATGATGTCTTTTGCCTTCCTTCTCCCTTCAACCCTTGGTCGTGACAGAATGCAGCCGTCTACCCAAGGAGTGTCTTAAGACTAAGCGCTCCAAATAGAAACATCCATCCTTCAGGCATGCCAGAGGAGTCAGTGGTTGTCATCTCAACATGCCCACCTGCAGCACAGCGCCATGCCACCTACATGTTCGGAAAGACGCACCAGTTTTCCTAAATGAATCTATTGAGCAATGATGCATTTTGCCTGAGCTTCCTTCTCCCTTCAGCCCGTGGTTGTGACTCCCACATTTGAATCTGCAGACACAAGCAACTACGGACTCGTTTCACTTTATTCTTTTATTAGCAAAATCCTGGAATATCTTTAATATTCTAATCAGTCAGGCTTCAAAGTGGCTCATTCCACAGACACTGCCCTTTTGACTGTCACTGCAGAGATAAATGATGCTTGGCAGGCCACACTGTCATCAGTCGTCATCTTCCTTGCCTCTTCAGCTGCATTTGACACAGTCAAGATTCAGGGATCGAGGGATCCTCATCTGGCATACGTCAGGACTCAGAGCGTGGTACTTTTTTCTTACACCCTTGGATCTCTTACATTCTTGCATTGGTTCTTTCCTCTCTGTGACTTACATGTTTCCATCCAGATCCCTGCATTTCTGGCAGATATCTTCCTTAATGGCAACTCATCAAATGAAACTTAACAACTGAAAAACTAAAGTGCTGTTAATTCCATCTGATTCCTCACCACATTAAGGTCTCTGTGCACAACTCTCTGATGTCTCAGTCATATTGATTTCTCCTCTTTAACATCAGAAAGATCATAGACCACCCAGCTACTACTCCAGTCTTTTATTATATATTAGCAAGAATAAAAAGTACAATTAGGATAACATATTATGTAATGTAACATCAATGACAGAAAATCCATATATTTTGTGACACTCAAAATTATGTAGGCACTTACTGCTCTCCCTATTCTCTCCTTATTCTTACACATTTAAAAATAATCATGTTATAATTTAAGAACACAAAAGAAATTTGACTTATACATGCATATTGTTAAGCTTGCTTGTGGTTAGAAAGAGTACCCTGAAGTAAAGAGCAATGACCACAGTGATGAGTTACTGAACAAATTGGAGGAGAGCATGTCAGTGTTGCTATGGTGATTTGGTCTTTATTGTTTCAGAAATATTCTCAGAAATGTAATGATTAAAGCAAATATTAAAGCAGGTAATGAACCTGCAGCTTGGAGGAAGCTTCAACAACAATATGTGTGTATTCAGATCAGAATGCATCCTATCCTTTGTGAGTAAAAGTAAAAAGAGAATTTCACTACCCTCTGTCTGTATGTATGTATGTATGGGGTGGCATATCTGTGTTGCCTATAAAATTGCCAGAATTAGGCATCCAGGATAATTTCAGGAGTGTTTGGTGTTCAATTCTAACAAACATAATTCTTGTTTGATTAATGTTGTTACATGTAGTACTAACATGCTATATTTTACTACTTAGTTTTACTTTAATTCAATTATATTGAAAGTCTGTTGTGTAAATATATTCATATTATTATTATTTATTATAACTAAGATTATTTTTTAATTTTAGTTTTCTATCTGTGATATAAATGTGTATTAACCCTATGACACTAGGCAGAGAAGTCAGACGTCTGACTTGTTAGCGTTGCCCACTCACGCACATTAAAGCATAAGCCCTGCGTTTGCATGCAGCCATATGTGCTTCACTGGTCTGATCTCAGGGAGCTGTTTCTCGCCTCAGGGACCATGTGGCCACAGAGATACTGGTGTAGGAGGCTGGGTGTGTGTGCACACATAAGCACATATTGTTTATGGCACAGGACAGTCAGAAACGCAATGCAGCTTTTTTTGTATTTGCAACAGCTGACAGTGAAATGAGAGATTCAGGTGGTCAAAATATGATAAACATTTATATGACTAACTTTCAAAAAAGGTAGAAGAGGCAGAAAAGAGATACAGGGAAAGTAAAAAGTCTTTCTTTACTAACTGTGGCTGATAATCTTTTTGATTAATTTGATTATTTCGATTCAAAGCATCCAAAAATGGAAGATCAGTATCAGGCTTCTTCTTCCACTTGTTTGTACTTCCAGATGAAGCAATCATTATAAATTAATATACAGTCTTTGTCTTCGCAGGGTTCCCTTACACTAAATTACATTTGGAAGGATTAGCACGCCAGACAATTTAATATGCAAATCTTGACACAAATACATTTGCATTGTAAATGGTGGGGGGTAAGGGGGAGGAGGAGGAGGGGGGGTCTGTTTCCAGTCTCGCACAACATTAGTCTCACATCAGAAAGCTCTATTTTGGAACATTTTTTTACCTGCAGTAATAACTGAATAAAAATACATAATTCTGCTGTTGGAAATATGTTGCTGATTCATTATAGCCTACATTAACTTTGCTGCTGTCTAAATTTCAGTCTTTACCCCATCATTGAAATTTACAGCAGTGAGGCAACTCTGACATCCGAGTACACAGCATAATTTATTAACACATGTAACAAAATATGTATCTGCTTGAGGGGGTCTTGAAAATATACTTCTGTACAAAAACATTTGAACAGATTTGACTGCTACATCCATCCATGCTACAATATGATTATTTCTGACCTCTCAGGTCTTCTGCAGGCCATTATAAATGACAGGCTTTTCTTCCAAAAAAAGGTAATTCTGTTCTTCCATAGCTAGCAAACTCATGACTTAGTTAGTGTGATGAGATGGATGGAGATGAAACAGAATAAGAGTGAGAGATTACTGACGACATCTTATCTCTCTTTTTCGCTCTCTGACCTCTTCCAGCATACACACCCCAGAGCAGAACTAATTAAACCATAATAAATGAGTCTCATCCCTTATTCCATGTTGCTAAATGTAGTCAGTTCATTCATGGACAGGATACTGTTTCTTGCATTATTTTTGTAATTCTTTATTTTTAAGTAATGCTTTAAGAAATCAAGGAGACTGTTAATTATCAGAAAATAAGGGTCGGCACTTGTACTGGGTACTGCACTGAATTTGATCAGTGTGAAGCAGATGAACAGCAACAATGGCATTTTGACTTGCAGAGAATGTGTCATGATTGGGACTCATGATTGGCTTGAATGAGGCAGAAACTGTCCGACAGATAACACCCTCCAGTTCAAACCGAAAAGATGCCTCTGCTCTGTTTAATATGAAGATGTTTCGCAATAGAGGGAATGAAGCGATGAGGAAGATAATCTGAGGGGAGATGATCTGTCTGTTTCTCACCCTCTTCTCTTTATTACCATCTCACTTGTTCCATTTTTTGCCTCTTGCTCGCATTTTTTTCCATGGATGAGTCAGGTGCGAGACTTACATGGTACAAACACAAGAAGTGACATTAAGAATCTCCCTGACAGAGCCGAGCTATATGGTGCTATTAAGATCAGGGGGCTGCTCTTGCTGAGTCTATTATCTATCATGGCTGCCACATGGTTCTAATTGGACAGAACAAGGGACTGAAAACTAGAACCCAATTCCACTGAGACGTCTTCCTCAGTCACCTAGTGCTACTTTCAGCATTTTAATAACCTGTCTTTTTAAATAACCAGTAAGAAAAACTTTTCATTCCTTTATGCCTTTTGCTGATTTGGTTTTCAATGTGCTCAAACATCAATGTGCATCTTTTAATCTCAAGTAAACATGACACTGAATGAACTCACCAAAAAGCCCACAGAAGAAGTTACAAATTTCTCCTTAAAAAGGACTAAATGGTCCTGTTTTTCTTTTTAAAATGCCAAATACTACTTTTTGGGGAAAACTTTCACAGAAATATGCATTGTATACTGCCAAAATACACACACAAAACAAACAAACAAAAAAAAACACAATTTATTGTCAAGATTACCTATACCCCACATAGTCAGTTTGTTGATTTGTACTGTTGGTATGAAAGTACAACTGCATTCACTGTTTTCCAACTGTTAGCATAATTGCAAAATATCATGCCATTTAGCAAAATTTTGTGCTGGTGTGGATCAATGGCCTACATGTGTGTTTACATTCATTCACATTTACACTTTGCTGTGTTTATTCTTGTACATTTGCTGATATGAGATGAGATTATTTTGTTGCAGACTAGCAAATGACTCAAATGAAGTTGTGCATAGAGACACCGGCTTCAACAACCCAATATGGTGTGAGAATGTAAACACACATCAATTCCTTGTCCTTCCTGTACAATGAATTTCAATCATTACAATTTATTTTCAATGCTTTAAATGCTTCCCAGAATCTACTTCATTACTCAAAACGTTGAGGGCCTATTAAGTAAAATGCCTTATGGCCACAGTTTGACCACAAAGATGACTGTGCTAAGCATAGTATCATCAGCAAATGTAATGTAAAATACAAAAAGAGATGAAATACAGCATAATTTACATGATCTATTCTTGATATTTGCTTCTTGGTTGTGCTGTATAAAACCCTGGTTTATCTTCAAAAAAGTTTTTAATTACCACAAAGTCAGTGTGAATTATAGAAAATAAAAATAAAGTCATTTAAAGTGGTGCTTGAATATCATAATGCATGAGTAAGATGGGATGGCTTTGCTCAGTGGCACCTCTGTGGCACCTTGGTGGTTTGGGGATTCAAACACACAACCTTCTGATTACGGGTTTGGGGGGTGGTGGGGTGGTGGATGGCCACTGTATTCCTGTATTAGTCTATGAGCTAAATGTCCAGTATAAAGGAGGTGTTCGGTCCTCATTCTGTGGATTCTTCAGCTGCTGGGGCTTCTTTTCTCCTAGCTTTTGGGCTCTCCTCCTCTTGTCCCCCTCCTTCTCTAAGGTGCAAACACCCTCTCTGGAGCTTTCCCTTTATCTCTTCCTTATCTCTTCTCATTTCTTTTAATTTAGGTTTTTGTGTAACATTGGTACAATTTTACATACAATATTTCCATGACTGCAATAGTAATCTACCTGTGTTAATAAATTAGAAACTGCTCATTCCTGTGAGTTCTATTGTACCATGCCTATGTAACATCAAATAAGTTTAAATGCATTTCTAATAATTAGTGGAGTCAGATGAACAAGATGAACAAGTTGAATTTTCCTTTTTCACACATGAATATCATGTATATTATTAACTATTACGTATTTTACCTGGTGAAAATGAAAAATTCCCAGATGAACTGCATTTTGCTGAGAATAGACTTAATTCTCAAAAATCTTATATAATCTCTTAAGCTTCCCTAACCCACCCTACTGATTCAGTCTGTAGGGAGATGCCACAGGGAATCATTAGAAGCATTATCCATCAAAAACCAACGTGATTTAAGTGTTCCCTTAATTGACTTGAGTAGTGTGTAACCTAGCCATAGCCTTAAATCCTGAGATGCTAGGCCTTTGAATCTTTTAAGAATGTATGATTAGATTACTTTTGCATACTTTTCCAAAACCTTTCCAAAGTATTTAAACCAATAAAAAAATATATTTTGCATATTCTCTAAATTTTATAGAATGATTTTGGCTAATTGGTCAATAATACAATGAAAGACATTTTATGTGATTTCATTGAATGGCTCACTGGTGTGTGAACCCCCCATAAGGCCTTCCTCTCTCTCTAGATGCAGGACGACACCAAGTGGGCAGACAAGGGCATACATTGCTAGGAGCCAGAACATTATTTCGCTAATTTCCTCGATGATTCATTTTCTGGAAAGAAGGCAACATCAGAGTCCTGTAACATGCACCCCGGGAATGGAAAAGCTCTGGGTAGGGTAGGAGGGAGAAACATTGTGGCAGCTGAGGTGGAGCAATCTAAGGGCTGGGCATGTAGGAAGGGTATCCACTGATTTGTAAGGCTGTTTTTCTGTTTTTTAACCTATGCTTTTATATTCAATTTGCCTTTGAGTCTAGATCACAACGCCTCAGTGAGTCCGAGTGCTTGCAGCCCTTAGCTGTGATCAGACTAAAGTGGAAGGCAAGCAATTAGGGCCATTGCATCACTTTGTGCAGATGGTTCTGTCTCAGAGAGAAGGATGGAGGGAAAGAGAGAGGGGGGAATGGAGGGAAGAATGTTTGAAGGGAATCAGGGTGACTCATGAAGACATACGTAGAAAGGGGGAAGCTTGGATTCACAGGAGACCAATCCAGACAGTTTATGTTTATTTGAGATTAATCTTAGAAAATCATGTGTGCTAAAGCAGCCATTTTTTTTCTCTCTATAGACTCTTAATTTCAGCATCTCTAAATGATAAGATCCCCAGGATCTGCATATTGTTATTGGAAATCAAAAGTGCTCTCTGACAACTGAATGTTGCATTAGACATTTTGAGCTTTCGCTTACCGCCCAAAAAGTAGCACATGCAGCGGATGCACAAATTGGCTTTCAGTTCCCCAACTACCCAATCAGATTCGTTTCCTCCTTTTGCCCTTTCCTTTGTTCCTCCTTTTAGGAGCACTGTGGCTGCACTAACACAGTAGTGCCTGGAAGGCTTGTTAAGACTTTGCAGGTGACATTGAGAGGGAGATTGTATTCATGGCATGGGGACATGTTTTGCAATTGATTAAACAAGGGTCCCCTCTCCAGGGTTCTGTTGCTACAGTGTTGGAACAGGTTCAGCTTGTCACATCAGTATTAATTATTGTTGCCTGCCTGGACTGACCCAGCCAGTACACTCTTCTACTCCATGACGCCCACAGTCTGAGGACGTCGGCAACTGCAAGTGTGTTTCTAAGTGCTTTATATGGCTGGATTTAGCCTGGAACAAATGCTGCCAGTTACCCTGGGGGGGGCCTGGTGCTTAAGGGATATCTTGCTGATGCTGGGGGCTCCTGCAACCCCTATACCCTCGAGGAACAGAGGTGAAAATTTTCTCCCCTTTCGAAGTCTTGCTTCATGACATTTAGCCATAGCTGTAAGGAGTTATGAATATTACTGTTTGTCGAACTGCTGGTAGTGAAATGTGTGTTCTGGGGGCAGTGGGATGGCTTTTTGCTGCTCTTTTGTATTGCGATGAAAAAAACAGGAGGAACAATAGTCTTGCACATTTTTTTCTTAAACTGAAATGAGAATTGATTAGATTTTAATTGTTATGAAGTTGTTTATGTGACAACGCAAGAGTTCTATATGTTGAAACACTGGCACTATTGTGTTGTGATACAAATATCTCACATTGCAGAAAATGTTATTATGGTGATTGATTAAAGCACATTTACCCATAAATATCTGTTCATGGCTGTTGCTGACATTTTAATTTCTACAACCAGACATATGTTAATAATATGCACAAATGTGTAACATACAGAAATGTGCTGCTGAGAGTGACTTTCTGCTCAGGGTTTGGAAGTAAAATCAGCAGAAGAGAATGACAAAAAGTACCAGGTCTATTCTGATGGTCCATGCTCTTGTTGGATTTATTGGGATGGGACTTATAGTGCAGGAGTGTGTGTGCGCATGTGTGTGTAACCAGGAGAGCTCCAAGTCCTCTAATTGACATTCCAGGTGTCATCTTCCTCGTCTCTGTTGATTAGCTCTTGAACATATCACCTGGGGAGAAAATTAAATATTGATCTATTTTTGCTCTCTCTTTTTTTTTTTTAAACTGTGATGGAATTTCAATTCTCGCTCATCAGACTCAAGATCTTTCTGCCAAGGGAGCCTGTCCTGGTGACAGCTTTAATGAGACAGCAGTTCTTTTCTGCTTTTTACATCTGATCTAGAGTCAGATAATTCCCATTTAAGCGGTGCACTGACCGGTATGAGTCAAGGCAATAACACTGGATCGAACTCAGTGGTTAAAGTTGGGATAAAACACCAAAAAGAAATGCAAGAACAGGCTGGAGCAAACGGAGAGGAAGCTATCATTTCTAGAGGGGAGTCATAATAGAAAATCACTGAAGCAAGGCTGCTCACACGATTTTATTTATTTTTTCTTCTTACCACTGCTTATAGCCTAAACCATGTGGTGTTTCAACTTCAATTTCTTGCAACTTCAGTCAAGATTAAATTTCATAAGCAGCAGTGATCAGGCGTCCCTGCCTCTCCGCCTGTGTTGGTCCCTAAATTCTTCTGACAAGCTCAGTAGATGGAAAACACTGATTCTGACACACTTCTTCGTGCTGGTAAATATTGTTGCTCACGAAGTGTTGCTGAGCAACCAAGGTATGCCATGCAGTGCTGATTTCTCAGCTTCCAGAAACCCTTGCGTGGACTGTGACGGCTTCAGCAGTTCGGCCTGGAGTGGTTGTGACAGGCCCGATTGTGCTGGTCTCTTTTTGTCACAGCAAATCAGGCCTCGTCCATGGGATGGCTGGGGATGTCACCTGGCTTCTCTGATGCCTTTGCAGCATCTACACACACACAAGCACACAAATACAGGTAGACTACATTAATAACATGGGAAAACAATGATCATTTCAGATTTTGACCTGTTTTCCCAGTGGGAAAAAACACAAGATTAAGACACACAGTGCCTTATTTCAGTTCGCCTTGTACCTGGAAGTGTAGCGTACACAGCACACATTATGAAAATGCACAATATCTTTAAGTCTTCTACAATTACACAGTGAGAGCCAATTTGTTTTATGAAGTGTGCATGCAGATGCAGTTAGGACACTTTCACCTTTGTTTCTATCTGTATCTTATCCCCTTAAGGAATGGGAGTTACAACTGAAGAAATCAGCTCTAAGAAAGTCACGTCTCTCCGTTTTAACCAATCATGGCTTATTGCTTCTGACTTGGCAACCATAGAGCACTGGATTGCATTTTCCAAACCAATCTCCATTTCCCCCACCCTTTACACACCCAACCTATTTTTTCCACTTTACTGAGCAATCCCTATGAGAAAATAAAGTGAGTGACCTTTAAGTTTATTGTCCATTAGGCCGATAGACAAAAAATGTCATGATGTGGTTTCTCCTAACTGCAGCTGATAAAACTCTCAAGCAATGTGAGCGAGAAATTGCATTTCATGCTTGTGGTGCGCCTGTGTTGATGAAAGAGAGAATCTGGCAATGGGACAAGGTCAGTTTTAATGCATCATAGAAGTTTAACATGTGAATATGAGTAGTCAAAAGACAGACCTGTAGAACTGATAAAAACTACACCCTAACAAACTGCTCCATCACAATTTCCTGCATTTAGTTCTCCATTAACTAAACTAATATGTTGGAATTTATTTTGAACCCTAAAACAGTCCCACATCATTGAAGACAGTGGTCTTTGTAGGTAAGTGTACTGAGTCACTGGTATGTGAAAGTGCATTAGCAGACATTGGTCCACACTGCCTTTAACGACAGCACATTTAATGAGCTTTCCCAATGAGGTTTCCACTGCCTAATCACTGGTTTGCCACCCATCCCTGACCTGTATGCCGTCTGTGTTCTCATTCCCCATCTCGCTTACACACTCATTTGCTGAACAAATGCTGAGCCAATCTGTGAGCTTTATGGCTGAACAAATGAGAATTAGTATGTCTTGCTGTGTCTGACATGTTTTAGTTAGCACCATAAGCCTTTTGTAAAATTCCCTGGCTGAAGTTCTGAGCAAACCAGCACATCTTGTCAACTGAAACCCGTCCTGCATTTTAAAAGTATTTTGTTATTTTAAAGCTCAGCTCATTCAAGTATTGGAGGGATGTTTACAGTTCATTTTGATGCCCCACCCAACATTAATGCTACTTCTGATGATGTTATTATTTACCTCCTCAAGACAGAGTTAAAACATTTTTTGACAAAAACTAATGTTCTCGACACCCCAGTTGTTACAATGTGCTAATATGGAATATAATTGCTATAAATTTACATGTAATTATATTAAAACAGAATACAAATTAAATATGTTGTAAAATAAATAAATTTTTTAATAGTTAGAAAAGTCTCTGATAACTATCTGACAAAGAAACATATTTGCATGTGATAGGTGCTTGCCCTATTTTAATGAACCAATTTCATACTATGAACCCATTTGGAACCTCAGAAATCCAGTGTAAGCTGGCATTACTGCAAATGCAAAATAAAAACATTGGTATAATGCTGTGCGTGCCATGTGGTGGTCTGGCGCATCACCCTGGGTGACTTCCTGCCCTGCACCCAATGTACTGGGATTGGCTCCAGTAGCTGCAGCCCTGATTGTGACTAAGCTAGTATGAATACTGAGTGTGTGAGAGTATGAACACCATTTGGTGTCTTAATTACAAATAATAGCCAAATATGTTTTACAGAAAGAAAAAAGCATGTAAGACATGTATTGTCTGGGCATGGCCACAATTTATTGTCAAGTGAGGACAGTTCATGTTCAGAAAGTAAACTCTCCCTGGGACTTTTTTTACTTATATCTGGTCAGACCAAAATCTGAGGGTCTGAACCTGAACCTTCCAGATAGACCTTGCATTTCAGAACTGTTTGGTGTTGTGTTGACAGTATGAAGGTATAACAGGTATACTGCTGATATGATTAAATACTTTGGATTCAATCATCAAACTGATACTGACTTTCCCAGTACTTAGCATATTTTGAGAATGCATTTTGTACTTCTATTTCCAGAATTCTATGCTTGGCATCTGGAACATAAAATAGTTTGACGGACAGTTTCTTGATGATCATTTGTTTAGGGCTGAGCATATTTGTTTAGGGCTGTAATTAGACATGCCTCTGAACCCCACAGGAAACTTTAGAATTTTTCTACCACTCATAAAATAGACAAATTAATAAATATTGCACAACAAAACACACTGATTTCTGGAGAGATAACTCTATAGTCCCCTGTTGTATTCCTACTTTGCCTTCGTTATTTGTGATCTTGTCTGGTTGCCATGGTTTCACAGGCAATTTACAGCTTTGCTCCATTAGCAGTTGTTAATAATTACCCTCTACTTCCTCCCACAGTGGGACACAAAAGGCTAAAGTACACTTCTTACCTCCTTTAATATCTGTACTCAATGGAAATGGCTTCTTGTGGTCCCTGGTGAGCGTGTTTGTGCATTGGGGAGATGCAGTTTTGCTGTTAATAATTGGGAAGCCAGTGTTCCCTCTGCCCCTGCTCTTACAGTGTGAGTTAGCACTTTAATTACATGGGAAAGACAGCTAGGCAACCAGTGTCCATGAGTAAGTCATGTGGAGCCAGGAATGCTGCAAGAATATAAAGGCACCAGGAGAGCTTTATTGCAGCTTTCTCTCTCTTTATGCTCCTGATTTTGTAACTCATTAGAATGAACTCATTGTTTGACAAAGTTCAGTCTATTTAATTTAAAGCCTGTGAGCTGTTATTGGCTACTGCGCTCACAAACACGACCCCAAGAGAATCCAGATGACATTTAAAATGTCAAATGTTATACAAAAAAAATTGATCTTGAACTTGCCATAGGCACACGCTCCTCTGAATGACATGTTCATCTTCCGAGTTATCAACGTAGCGGCAGTGATGAGTGTGCCATTCTCTCTGTGCCCCAAATGGCCACATAAAGGGAGTAGAATGACCCTTGACCTTTTCATTAGAATTACCCTGCAATCTGTCTGTCAATTGCCTGTGCCTGGTCTTCAGTGAGATAATAGCAGTTCATTGGGGTCAGAAGGCCACCCATTATCTGCAGTTGTAAAAGGTTTCCCTTCTCTCACTTTTGCTGAGGTGGTGTGCTGCTGATGGGTTTGTTGAACAGTCCAACAATGTTCCCAGTTCCTCTCCACCTAAACACTGCAATTGGGAATGGCCATCTGAAATCTGCACAAGATTGGGTATTGTATACGCTGGTGCAATAGCATTGGGAATTGGTTAGCTATAGGCTGCCAAGAGATGGAGCGCATTACTTTTCTCAAACAAGTGCTTGACTTACATTGTTGTGGAAGAAGTGGGGGAAGGAGGAGTAGAATTGAAATGATGAAATGAAATGCATGGTGGGGTAAAAAGGAAAGTCATGATGTGAGGGGGGAGCAGTATTTGAGTGTGTGTTACACTCTGTGTGTGTTTTGTGTGTGTGTGTGTGTGTGTGTGGCTGTAATACCTATGAACCTAAGTGTGGAGGCAGATTTGCTGGGAAAATGAGTGCTTAATCTCATCAAAGTCTGGCTGCCTCTCTTTCTTAATCTGCACATAATTACTCATTCCATGACTCCATAATGCACCCCAGTACAACAGACACACACCTTGCTCAACTATTCCAAAGACCTTTGTTGTAACCCACAAACCTGGCTAATGCAACCCAAAACAATGCAATCAGAAATTCAAACATCTACTGTGGTGTGAAAAAGGGTTTGCCTCCTCCGTTTTTTTTACCCTTTTCCATTAAAATGTGTGTCAGATCATTAAAAAACAAAAAATATTAGTCAAAAACAACTCAAGTAAATGGCAAATATGTTTTAAAGTGAAGGATTTTTATTATTAAAGGAGAATGTGATTGGCTGTATGACTTGTTAATTTGTAAGTCATAAATTGTCTTTCTCAATCTTACATTTGTTGCTGAATCAATAAATATATTTTTAAATGGTTTTATATTTGTTTGCAAATATTGAAAAAATGGGTGGAAATAGTAATGTAAAGATTTTATTAAGTAAAAGTAAAAATCTTTACATTGCTTAAATTCTACTCAAGTACCCATCTACTTGAGTAAAAGTAAAAAATTACTCTATTTAAAATATAATTTGAGTAAAAGATACTTATAAACTTTCAACAGCACTAGTTGCTTTATTGATCATTTAGGCTGTATAATGTGCAAACTATATTCAGAACACCCCATAAAACATTTTTAAGCACAGTCAAAAGTACCATTGAATTGTATGGTCTAACTCAAACATACAATAAAAGGAGAAAATGAAGCCAAAATCAAAGTATCCCAAACTGTGAAAATGTTCAACAATTCCTTATTAACAAACTTTTTTGTGAATTGGTGAATTGCCAATTTGTTATCACATTAAAAGAATGCTTGAAGGGATGCTCGGAAAATCATTGTTGGGGTCAACACATTTTTGGAAGATTTCATTACAAGTAGCAGAAAAACTTAAAGAATTCCTGGATAACTTTTCATTGGTTGTTATATTGCGTTTTTGCCTGGATACAATTCTGCTGTAATGCGATTGGCTGTTGTGTAGGCCTTTTATATTTTCTTCACAGGCAAGGATATTGCTGCATACAAACCTTATGCATTAATCATGTATTCCTCACGCATCTACATACAAACCTCACGCATACATATACAATCATCACACATACACCATATATTCCTCAGGCGTCTACATACAAACCTCGCACATACACCATATATTCCTCACGCATCTATATTTACATTTACATTAAAGCATTTATAAAACGCCCTTATCCAGAGAGACTTACAATCAGTAGTTACAGGGACAGTCCCCCTGGAGCAACTTAGGGTTAAATGTCTTGCTCAGGGACACAATGGTAGTAAGTGGGATTTGAATGTGGGTCTTCTGGTTCACAGGCAACTGTGTTACCCACTAGGCTGCTACCACCCTACATACAAACCTTGCACATACACCATATATTCCTCACACATCTACACACAAAACTGTCATAGATGCGTATGTATAGATATATAAGGGTTGGCACGATTAACGTATGCGCATTGCAAGCGCCACTACAGCCCATAGTTTTTCAAGGTTTTCTAGGAAGCACATTCTTATACATCAGTGAGGTTTTTGATTAACAGAAATGGATAAATCACAGCTTATTTTGAATGGGAAGTTCAGGTTCAAAGCACTACCGGGCGGTTCAGTCGACAAGACAAAAGTGATTTGTATGTACTGTCAATGTGAACTAAGCTATCACCGGGGTACATCGAGTCTAAAATACCACTTGCTAGCCAAGCACACAGCTGATGCTAACAGTGCTCCTCCACCTCGCCAAAGGCAGACCACACTGGCTAGTTTTCCGCAGAGACGCATGGACAACTCTAGAAGCGATAGCTAAATGGGTAGCTACAGCTTACCGAAGGTCTGCTTGAAATAATTCACATCGCATGTATGAATTGCCTTCGAGAACTACTACTGTAATGAAAATACACAATTTGTTTCGACACGAGAAGGCTGGAGGAGACATTGAAACAAACCAGCTCAGTTGCGCTCACCAGAGATTACTGGACGGTCAGTAATCACAGTTATCTTGGGGTCACAGCACATTATATAGATTCACAATGGGAACTCAGGTCGCATGCTTTGACCATTAAATGTAATATTTGTAATATATGTAATATGCGATTAATTGCGAGTTAACTATGGCAAATGTGAGATTAATGATGTATTGCAATGTTCCATTTAATTTATTAAAAATTGCGTTTACAATTAACTAAAAAATATTACAAATTTACATTTAAACATTTGTATCTGGTCCTTGTCGGGTCATTGTTCATCTGCCTGTGTTGGTGCTTGATGATGTGGCTTTGTTAGAAGTAAATACCCTTGTCTACGTCAAGTCATGCAAATGGGTTCTGTTTCCTGTTCCTGCCACACTGATCACAGTCGCCCATGACATCTGCATAGAGCCTTTACTAATTTTACTACATATAATGTGTGCATATAGGCATCTGTTTGTATTGTGTACTTTATTGTATTTTCGAGAATAAATGTTACAGGTAATAAATTATGGAGAAATGCCAGGACCTAAAACCTAATGCTGAAAACTACAGTATGATTGCAAGTGAACAGCGTGCTCCAACATGTTGGTCTTCCTGTCTGTTGGCAGGCAGCAAGTTAGACATAACAAATGTGAAAAAAAGAGACTACTAAAGAGACTACTTCTGATGTTAAGTATCAATGTTGTAACAAAACAAGGGAAATAGTTGGTCATTTTGGTCTATGTATGCTTAAAAATCTGTTGGCACAGTGTATATGTAGTCTGAACTACACTCGCAAAGTGAAAACTTGTGTGTCCCTACACTAAATAATGGATGCTGAAATGAAATAGGATGGAAGGAAAGATAATGCTGTAATAATTAATCTTTCAATAAGTAACTGTAATTTAATTACAAATTTTCCTCCAGGAAGATTTTGTCATTACATTATGTAACAGTTTACTTTACTTTATTTTTCTTGGCAGACGCTTTTATCCAAGGCAACTTACGAGGAGAAGACACCAGCAATTCCCATTCAGTTTCCATAAATTGTAAGTTACGAAACTAAGAACCTTGATAAGGCCTAACTTGTCAAGAAGAAGAACATGCAAGGGAGTTGTTAAGTGTGTATGTGCGTGTTAGACTCTATGGAAATATTTTTTAAACAAGTGAGTTTTCAATTGTTTCTTAAAAGTGATAGTCTCGGCAAGTCGAATGGAGGAAGGCAAGTCGTTCCACCAGCCAGGGACAACAAAGTAGAATAGATTTGTTTGGGATAAGAGACCCCATGAAGAGGGAATTTTTAGTCTCATTTTGATTGCAGATCTGAGAGGGCATGCGGTAATGTAGCTAGCTAATAGCGTGTTGATATAAGAGGGTGCACTTCCATTTACAGCCCTGTTGGCAAGCATGAAGTATTTAAACTCAATGCGAGCAGCCTGGGAGAAAGTGGAGAGAGGTGAGAAGAGGCGTGACATGGGAGTATTTCGGCTGGTTGAAAATGAGGCAGGCTGCCACATTTTTTGGACCATCTGGATGGGTTTTATGGTGACTGCAGAAGCTCCAGCCAGGAGTTACAATAGTCGAGTTTAGAGATGACTATTGCCTGGACGAGAAGTTGCGTAGCCTGTTGTGAAAGAAAAGGCCTATTTTTGCAAATGTTATAGAGAGTGAACCTGCAGGATCTAGAAATCGCAGCAACATCATGGTTCAGAATCAGTTTGTTGTCAATACAAACTCCAAGGCTTTTTGCAGCTCTGTGCGTGAGGTTGGATGCCAAGATGAAATTGTGGAAATCAGCTGTTTGTGGCTTGAGGAGGTTGAGATTGAAGTCTCCCAGTATCACAAGGGGCATTTCCTCATCTATGATGTTGGCGAGAGTTGTGTCTAGTTCCTCTACAAAGTACCCCAGTGGACGATATACAGCAACAATTTTTTAGAGGATGCGTAATAGTTACTGCATGGAATTAAAAACGGGACGTCTGTGTAGCAGAAACCAGAGTGAATCTCCATTCCTTGGAAATTATCAAGCCTGTTTGGGGGTTTTGAGAGAAATAGAAATCTGTGGAAAGGGCTGCAGGTGTAGCCGAGTTGTGGGCAGGATCCAGGTCTCAGTCAGTGTGAGCACTTGGAGGATGCGTTCTGTTGCAAAAGCAGGAATGAAGTCAGCTATGTTGACCACTGTTACAGTGACTTACAGTTACTGTACAACACTGGTCCTTATGTGAAAATTGTTCATTACTGGGGTACCATTAGAATCTGTTGACTCGATGATGCATCTCCTGAGAGTTACTGCAACCACTCATAGGCTTTCATGTCTCCTTGATGAAGGTGCACAATTTGCCCAGTGAACCTGTTCTCTTGAGCAAATCATTAAGATGGTGAGTCTTGAGCAGCCCAGCTTAGTGCAGGAGCTAGGCCAATGAATAATATGATAATAGGCACATTTTTACTCCCATATACTGCTACCAGCCACTCTGGAGGGGAATAAAATAAATAGGGAGAGCTTTGAGAGACAAGAGTCAAAAGAAAAAGGGGAAGAGAATGAGAATGCATGACTTTAGGTTGCAGGAAGCTGGGACACTTAAAAGTGACCATGCTTGTTGGGATGTAATTTTGTTTATTAATTTTGTTAATGTGTTAATCAAATATTAATGTTATAAAAAATATAAAAAAAATTATTGGAGGTCTAAGGCCGATTAAGATTACGTTTTTTTAGTCAGTGCGTTAACATATTTTCAAGGGGAGAAACACCGCAGCCATGCTCCCCAAACATAAGAGCTGATGCACAAACGTCCTGCACATGATGCATTTTTTACAGGCACGTAGAGGGGGGAAAATAGGACGTAACCAGATGAAAACATGAAAATCCACAAAGGTCCATGTGACATGCAGTTCACGGCCTGGCTCCCTGGCATGGTCCCGCTTGGCGGGCCTGGACACTTGGCCTGGCTCCCCAGCGTGGTCCCGCATGGCGGCCCGGACCCCCGGCCTGGCTCCCCAACGTGGTCCCGCATGCCGGCCCGGACCCCCGGCCTGGCTCCCCAACGTGGTCCCGCATGGCGGCTCTGGACCCTCGGACCTGCACACAAAAATCAGTGCCGATCCATCCGGGTATGTGTGGGCCCTGTCTCCGCACGTCCCCACTGGCACGTCTTGCATCTTTCCCTGCACCGCCTCCGGTGACCGTTCCAGGCAGCCCAGGCTGGTGCCTTCTGGGACCATGCAGCCCCTCTTGCTGCATTTACATTTACATTTACGACATTTGGCAGACGCCCTATCCAGAGCGACTTACAATGTGCTTTCAAGTTACCATCGATAAAGAGATCAATTCTGGTTCACTAGGACCCCAACTATGAATACAATCTTTTTATTCACTCTGTTCACTCTGAGTCTGTACACAAGTTCAACAATAAGAAAGTTACAATTTAATCTAAATATTCTTTAAAGAGGAAGATCATGAGCTGTTGTTTGAAGGTGCTCAGTGACTGAGCTGTTCTGACCTCGAGGGGAAGTTCATTCCACCACCGAGGGGCCAAGACGGAGAAGAGTCTAGATTAATGTTTTCCTTTTACCTTTAGCGATGGAGGGACCAGGCGAGCAGTACTGGAGGCTCGGAGAATACGAGGTGAAGTGTGAGGAGTAATAAGGGCATGTCCCTTCTGGCAAGGTGGGGGCATTGCCAGAATATCCAGCTAGCCCCTTCTGCGTCTGTTGGGACAAGCCGGCCCTCTTCCTGCCTGTCCCAGCTGGGTCCTCATGCCTACCAGGGGGCTCTATGGCGCTCCACCCCTCTGGAGGCGGACACAGGCCCATGCCTGGCCCATCCTCCGTACCGGCTACTGGAAGATCCATCTCTGTTGCTTCCCCACCTACCCTCCCCTCAGAAGGAGCCCCCAAACCAAACTGCACCCCCCAAAAAAATCATTTGGGGGAGCACCCCCCCGGCTGGACTTAGGGGTACCTTGGGGCTCGTCCAACTCGCCTTGGACCGGTGCAGTCAGGTTGGGAACTCCCTCCCTAGGGTTTGGCTCTGCTGCTGGTTCGCCATCTGGTGGAGACAAAGAGGGGAAGTGGGGGTGACATACGGACACAAATGCCACGCACTCACACACAGACAAAGATGAACAGAAGAGAGAGTCATCTGGCTCCCTCTCTGTGGTCTCCGGGACCTCCTAAGGGGGCACAGCCAGGATCTCGGGAGGCGCGACCTGCTCGTCGCCCGACAGTGCTGGGTCTTCTTGCCCGGAATCCTGACTGGTGCTGGATGTGTTGGAGGGGCAGAGTTCGATCCCTGGCTCAGGCTCTGGCTGATCAAACTCCGAAGTCCCGAAAACTCCTGTCGATCTCTTTCTGCTGCCATAGGGCTGTGCTCCAACCCCATGCTGAACCAGGCAGACACGCGAGGATGGTGATGATCTCATCTGCGTGTGCTGGACCACTGGAGGGTCCCGGGACCATTGGGCTGTCCCACACGGGGCTAGGCACGTCGCTGGAGATGGTGGCGGGTGTGTGGCGTGGAGGGGGGTGGACGTCTTCTCCAGCAGGTGTGGGCGCTGGTGCTGCACTGCCATTCCGCTGGGGAACGTCCGGGCAGAGGGAAGGCAGGTTGGCGACCGGAGCTGGAGAGGAGGATTCCCTGCGAGGCAGTCCCGGCAGCGCAGTTGCTGGAGGGACGTGGGTCTCCTCGGACTTTGTGATGATCTCGGACGTGCACGCTGGGCGGCGCCATCCCGGCAATGACCGGCCACCAAAAATCCATGTCATCGTCACTTTCATCATCCGTGTTCTCCCACCGGTGACTCCGAGGGTCGTCCACCCTGTGGACATCCTGGACCCATGGCGCGATCAGCTCCCATGGGCAGTTCTCTGGCCATTCAGGCTGGAGCCTGCCCACATCCTCGCTGGAGGAACACCGCCGTTGTTGTCGCTTACACCCCTGGAAGTGAAGTGAATCCCTACGGACCTTGCGACGATCGTGGACGGGCACGATGGGCGGAGCCCAACTCGTGTCTCTCGTGCTCTCGTCATCGTCGTCCGTGTCGTCCCAGTCCACGGGGAGCCTGGCCAGCAGAGCGCAGAGTGGCTGAAAACAATTTAAACAAAGGAGAGAACATAAACTTGCCCACAGGCCAGAACTCAAAATACAAAACCGAAACTGAAGTTCGTGCTCAGAGTCCACAAAAATTCCAAAGGGGTGGAAATATCCGGCTTTTATTTGCTGTCCGGATTGGGCTCAGATGATGAGCCCAACTGCAGTCCAGCCCCTCCCTAGTGCTGTAAAGAATTTTTTGCTAATTTTTCTTTTCCTTGTGTAATGTTCAGATAGATAAATAGATAGATACTTTACTGATCCAACAATATTTAGGAACTAGCCCCTTGAAAAATAATTTCTGAGTGTATATTATATTCTTTTGAGCTTCCCTTCCTTTTTTCCCTTATTTTTCTGTTTAATTTACTTATATACATTAAATAGTTCATCTCTGCAGAGAGGACTCAGGGAGAATTGATTCATGGAAAGTTGGTTTATGGGTGTTGCTGCTTGGTAGCAGCCTGGGCTATTTGATGTCAGTAGGTACTGAGTGGCTCGGCTGTGCAGTGGGTTGTTTAATTGCCTTCGCTGGCCATTGATCAGGGAAAGCCCCAAAGGCAGCCATTTTGTTTCTGTGGCTGGTGGTGGCGTGGCGCACCATCCTGCCATGGTTCCTTCTGCTGCACTGTGACAGCTCATCAAAGCCTCGCTCCCAGGCAACCCTGTCGCTTGGCAACACTTGCATGGCTCCCAGAGAGGAGACATCAACAGAGAGGAAGAGAAAACGCCTCTCTGCTTCTCTTATACCTCCCATCTGACCATCTCTCAGCCTCCAACTATCTACTATAGTAATAGAAACGTATCTATCTATCTATCTATCTATCTATCTATCTATCTATCTATCTATCTATCTATCTATCTATCTATCTATCTATCTATCTATCTATCTATCTATCTATCGTTTGTTCGTTCGTTCGTTTTCAAGAGTGTAAACATAGTTCAGCAATTATCTGCAAATGATTGACAGCACTGGCCTCTCCTTGTGTGACATGTGACTGTGGCTGGCTGAACTGATGGAATCAGAAGTGTGTGTGGCTCCATTTCAGAGCCAGTAGACGCTAGAGCAGCAATTACCCACTGATGCCTTCTTACTGCTAAGCAATCAGCAGGCCATTAACTCCCCCCCTCAGCCCTGACAGCAACAGACTAGGCGGCCATTTTCCTGTACTTATGTTCACATCGATGTCTGTATAATGTCTGAGTAATAGCTGTTATATTCTTTCTTTTTTTCTTTCTTTCTTTCTTATATCCCACATACTTTTGTACATGTACAGCATTATTCATTCTTTGTTTCGACATAATATATATCATACATCAGGGCAGTGGTGGCCTAATGGTTAGTTAAGGGTTGCTGGTTTCAAATCCTCAACCACTGAGGTCACATCCTGAGGTGCGCTGTTTCACAATGACAATCATTTCACTTTCACCTAAATATGTTCAAGAGATCCCAGGGGGGAATTGCAGAATTGTATCTGTGATGAGGTTACCAAAATTAAATTTGTAAACATTAAATGTATAAACAATAAACACACCTAAAAGGATAATAAAATTATAATTGGGAACCATTGCTTTATAGAATAATAGTAACAATGCACTGAATTTACCTTTGCTCCTGG
Organism: Denticeps clupeoides; assembly: GCF_900700375.1. Lineage (NCBI taxonomy): Eukaryota > Metazoa > Chordata > Actinopteri > Clupeiformes > Denticipitidae > Denticeps > Denticeps clupeoides. Next base: position 25,288,379 of record NC_041707.1, read on the forward strand.
ATTATCATGGTTTTGGAACACTGCGTCCTGCTTATAACTATAACTTATATAACTTATTCCTTATAACTATGGCAAACAATGTGCATACGTGTTCACGGCTCTTGTGACTTGACTTGTAAACAAGACTGTTCGGCAAGGCAACTGAAGCACTGCATTATGGGATCCGTAGTTTGTGTTATCAGCATTTCATATTGCTCTACCTCTACTATATATATATGTATGTATGTGTATATATATATATATATATATATAACATTTTCTAAAATTTGACATCATGTCAACATAATTAAATTTCAATCAATAATTCATGCAACTTAAACTGAATTATAGATGTTTGTATAAATATGTGTGGTTGTTTATATTTCTTTAAATAAATATAAAAAATAAATATGCAATAATGCAATATGTAAATTGTTACTGAGATAATGTACCTTACAAACCATAGCAAATCTGCTTAAAGATCATATATTTGTATGTGTGTTGTTTATTCATTTAAAATTGAATCTTAGATTAAATGAAACAATTTTGTTACTCTTGTAAATTTCTTTTATCTCCCCGAGTTCTTTGCTTCAGTATGTATACAGCAAATGCATTGGCTATTTTAAAGTGAAGTGATTGTCACATGTGACACACAGCAGCACAGCACACGGTGCACACAGTATTTTTGCCTACACAGCACTCACTTCCTGATATTTATCACTTTTCTGACAAATGGAAGACAGAGTCTTTCATTTTATTTACCTTGTGAATAGAAATTCTTGATTGACTGCCAGATTGTCCATCATACTCTGTACTTCTGTCTGTGACTCCTATCGACTCCCATACAGTACTGCAGAGAGATTTCAACATAGCACATAGTTTCCTTCTTTTGTCTTTCAACTCATCGGGGGAGCTTCATTTGCCTTAATTTAATGCATATATGATATCTTGCAGGCAAAATACAAATGGTCTGGTCAAATATTTCAGTGAGGACTATGCACTGTACTAAATAGTTCCCAGAAAGCATTTAAAATCCTCTATCATGATTTTACTAAAATTTACATTTCAATAAATGTCACAAGGACACAGGAGGGTACAGGCACAATGTCAACAGACATATGAGACATTGTGTCTTCCTTCTGTTTGAACAAGCGTTTGCATTGTGTCCAATTCTTTTTGAAGCCAACCTTCCTTACCCCTGAAAGTGCCTGATTCTCCTATATTTTTCTCTTCTTTGTTCATCATATGATCACTGGCAATGCAATTCTGCCACTGTGCAGCCTCTTGACACTTGCTGTGATGACAAAATAAATAAAGATTAATAAAGGACATCCAGGTTCATTCAGATGGGTGAAGTGAATTTCCATAAAATATCCAAAATGGACACCATAATGATCATATCTAAGGCTAGACAGAAGAAGCAAGCAATCTCAAATAAAATCTAATTATTAGACAAAATAGCACACTAAGAGGTCAACTGAGCCTGTACTTCCTCATGAAACCTCCTTGTATGTCTCTTCATTTCTTCCATCCTCCCTTCCATACTTTCTTTACTGGCTGTCACTAATCCTCTCTTTAATTGTCTCGCCCTTCAGCATGAATTATTTGCCATTTAGAGGCAGATGGTAGATGTTTTCTCATCTCCTTTTTAAAATATGTTTTTTAAATTAAAGGGTTAATCTGTCTATCTCTCTCCTCTGCTGCCATCTAGTAGCCACCTAATTATTATTCTGTTAGTTTAAAGTTAATGAAGCACTGTGATTTCACTTTAAGGCAGTAAAACACAGGAAAGGTTAATGGGCTGGTGGGAAACTTTCTGTAGACTACATGAGAGAAATGTGACCATATTATGTTATGATAGACAGAGAAGTTAAGGGTTGAGGTCCCTCTGTACCATGAATAATTTAATAAGGCTTTAGCTTCCCCATAAAGCCAGTGCTGAACCAGGCAACTTTAGTTCATGGATTGCCTAAATGGTGGCCTAGCGGGAAAGGAAGCTTCCCCATAATAAGGTTGCTGGTTCGAATCCCGAGCCACCAAGATGCCACAGAGGTGCCACTGAGCAAAGCACCGTCCCCAAACACTGCTCCCCGGGCGCCTGTCATGGCTGCTCACTGCTCACCAGGGGTGATGGACTAAAAGCAGAGGACTCATTTCGTTGTTCACCATGTGCTGTGCTGTGTATCACAATGACAATCACTTCACTTTCATAATTATATAATTTCTCTCGCTTTGTTTTTTACTGAGATTTTTGTGCTTTGCTTGAAGACAAATGGAAGGGATAGATTATTGGGACACTACAGTCTAATGTCTTTTTAGTGGTCCCTACTTGAGACAACCCAGCACAAGATAATAATAGTATGGATTTTCAGATCTCAGACAGTTGAATTGATGCCACTGCAATGCTGCTTGTGTGAAGGACTGAGGATAGAAATCCAGGGCAAGAGAAACAGTCAAATATTTCTGGTCAGCAGCTAATGCCCTACACTTTCATCTCATCTGATACATTAAGAAAATTACCCGTTGCTTTCTAAATCATAATCCCACCAGACAGCTATACATTCATCTGCTGTCTGTGTTAACACAAACACCCCTGCCTTGTCAAAAGCCTCAGAATGTGTCAGTACACGGCAGGTGGTGTCATAATATTAGCAATCAAAGCACTCGTTAGCCTGGATTTATGACGCTATCGTGTCAGCATTGGGCTTGTCACTTTTGACGCAGCAGGAACTCTTTTGATGGCCTTTGCCTCAGCCCAAATGAGGCTCGCGATTGGTTCAGTCACTTTCACATGTGTGATTTTTAGGTGAAAAACGTGTCACACTATCTGCACAATGTGGCCATTTTGTTGCCAGTGGCCTGTAACAGGTAGATTTACAGAGGCAGTAAAACAGCAGGTGATGCTATCTGAGGACCTGCCCTGTGTTTGGCAGAGTGTGGAGACTCAACCTCTTATTTCTAAAATAAAAACTTCCCACAGAGGGCAGTCATCCATTTCTAGCCTCCCATGACAGGTTGATGGAGCCAGTAGGGCACCTTTTAAGCCTTGTCTTGATGCAGTGCAAAGAACGTGCTTTTTTTCTTCTTCTTCATTTCTTCTTTTTCAGAGGCACCTTGAGCCAGAAAGCAGAGATGGGGGAAACACAGAGAATGGGGCATTTATTTGGGCTTGATTGGCAGGACCTGACATGGAGGAATGAGGTCTGGGGTTTAGGGGTTTGCGGCCCAATCTTCCTCCTGTCAATATACATCTTCGATGGCCACACACAGCAGCGTGTAGAGTGTGTTATGAGCACCACCATAGCTGTCCCCAACTACCCAACTGCGCTGGTCACACTGAAACCATCCACTGATCGAGCTCTACATCATAATGCCTTTTGAATTGCGAAAGGTAATCCACCTCAAATCAGTAATCAGTGTCAGCTTTTCCTTTTGCCTCCCAGTGGAAAGGAAAAATCAGTTCAGTCTTCTCTCAACAGGGGATGCAGGTGGCATCAAGCTGAGACAATGGTCAGGTGCCTCCTAACAAACTGAGCACTTGCTAAGGGGACGTGCTGGTTTCTCAGTAGCAGAGATGGATGACAACCCCATCCTCCCCTTCTCATAGGCTTTTCTCAGCCAATTACGATCATTGAGTGAATGGTGAGGTGAAGGCATTCCCCCAGAAAACATGACTGACTTTGGCAATCCCATCATGCTGGGAGCTGTCAATACATTTAGAGTTAGCGACAAAGCCCCAGGAGGAAGGGCATCACTTAACACCAAATCACTGCCCCCATCCGTTTGCCTCTGTTCTCTTTCTCTGTTCACACAATATTGTCTATTTCAAGGAGGAAGGAAGAGTTTCAATGCAAAAAGAGTTACATAAATACTGTTTGTGAATGGAATCCTCACATGCAACTCATTTATCAACTTTAAAGATACTATCATCTAATTGACACACGTGTTCAAAGTAAATATAAAATATATACAACAGGTTGATCTGCTCAGATTATTTAATTAGCTGCAGGTACAATAGACAAGTCCAGAGGCTTTTTTCAGTAATTCAGTTATAACATTCATTAGTTGGTGGAAACGTAATAAATTAATTCATTCAACAGCATTTATTGAAAGCAAAGGTCCACATACTAACATAGATACAGTTTAATTTAATTCATATTTTTTATTCACTAAAAACTAATAACTAAATCTTGGATTTACCAAGTCTCCAAAGCCACCATGAGACACAAATGATTATTCATATATCCAAGACATATGATTATGAGAAATGTAGCTTTTTCACACAATGGCTCTAATGAAAAGATCTTTATTCAAACTGTAAAAGATTTTGTTGTTCTGAGATATTAAGGGCCTAATTATCTTCTAAAGGCCAGGAAATCATAGACATATTAGGACATTGCATTCAATTTGTGCAAAACATGTACATACATACTTAACTTAAACAGTCAAAGTGGTAGGGCAGGTAGTTTGAGGTTTTTAGTTGTGTATGAATGTTTTCTGAATTAACATTTCGCAAAACAATGTCAAGGAAAACATGGTTAGTGATGCTTCATTCCATTCACTTCTTAGTGTATTTTTCAAGAAAACCGAGTAACCAGCTGCCATTGGCATTAAAACAGCAAGCTAATAATGGAAGTGGCTCCTATATCTCTTGTTCTGCCTGTCTTACTTTGACTCAAATATGTCAGTGTCTTTCACATACAATCTTCTCTCATCCTTTCTATCCTCTTTTGTTAGACTCATCAATATTTTTTTCAGCATGGATCAGTAGTCTGATTTCTTTCTCATTGGCCACTTGATGGAATCACTTGTGCTACTACTAGTAACCTCACAATGTAGCCTCATTCCTGCACTTTTTGCTGACAAAAAATATTGAACATGCAGCATCATTATTACCACATCTTTCAGTCCTGGAGAAAAATCCCCATTGTATCTTATATGCAGTGTTGAGCAGTGATTTTTGGAGGCAGCAGGGGGCATCCTCAAGTTCTCCTGGGTATCTGGGCTGTTTCAAATGTACTTGTCCAGACGCTCATTGGAAAGTGCAGCCAGACATGACCAATAAGCAGACTGACAGGCTCACAGGGGCCCCGCAGTCAGATTCTGGGTTGATGGGGGGCCGGGGTAATGGCTTTCCCATGTTCAGGCCTGTTCCTCCTGAAAAGGCACTCCCTCTCCTCTCTAAAAGCTGCAGTCTTTCAGCTGAGCTCGATCAGGAAGTGACAGCAAGACCTCCCTTTTCACGGTAGCAGCCCACTATCTTCCTATCTCTTACTTTCACTTTGTGCCTTTGCTTTTACGTAACAAATTAATTTACTCAGATGAAAAGGTTTTGTCATAAGCTATGGTGCATATCGAATACATTGGATGTGCTGGAGGCAAAATGCATATGTTCTTAAATATATTTGATGTATCCTCGGCAAAATATTATTGCCTCATACCGTAATACAAGATACAGTACATTGAACACCTTCATACATATTAGCGCCACTGGATATTTATTAGCATCCTTTATTACAGACCAATGATTCTGCACATGGTCATTTACATGGCTCCATAATGTGATGCCATGGAGTCATACTTTGTCCCTCGAGTCGATTTTCATTTTCATTTTGGGGGGTGAAAAATAGTCGACCCCTAGAGACAACAAGGGTAATTTACTAATAAAATACTGACACTGAGAGAACGTGGAGCAGAAAACCTCCACAAAAACAAATTTGAACTATTAACATTTAAATGGCAATTGATTGTTCACATCTCAATGACGGCTTTTACACAGCTGATTTGGGGAGCAACGCAGAGCTGTTTGATCAGCCAGTGTGTTTGATACCTTTACACGACTCCATCCCTGGAGCTTCTCCTGCAATTACAGCGCTTCAGCTAACATTTATAAATATTAACCTTTCTACAGGACTGCCAGATGAACTCATACTACATGTGAGTAAAAACTAAATGAAAGGGTTGTTGAATTATTCAGTGGGGGAGGGGGTGATCATCTGAGAGATTAATTAGAATTTTATGTCTCTTCTTTTTTGCCATTTTTATACCATCCAACCCTTCACTGATGATGTTGCATGCCAAATTTAATAATTAAGATTTTAATAATATAGACATAAAGAATATATTGTCTGTTAGAGGGAGATTTCAGTTTCACAATCATCTGTATAATATTGTTTAATAGCTAAGTCAGATGAGAGAATCATTGGAGTGCGCATGAAGAAGATGGTGAGAAGACAGCATGACTAGTTAGTAAGAAAGAAAAAAAACTGAGCAAAGCTGCTTGTTGAATATTAATGTTTCATGCTGCCTTGTAAAACTTCAACACCAAACTAAACATTGCCAGAAAGAATACTGACAGTCATATCATCTACCGGTAAGTGTGGGAGTCCCTCAAATCCCCTTCTTACAACGAAACTCAGATTTGACTCAAGTCGATGTTGTTCAGTTTCACCTGGAATAAATCTGACAGAAGTCGTGTTTGGGTTGAAAATGCGTGTTAAGGTCAGCCATTATTCCTATGACAGGGTAAACTAATTGACTTGGGGGTCTCTCTCTCAGGCCTGTGTTCAGAACAGCAGGTGGGTGAGCGCGATACAACCCTGGCTAACGAGATTAGCCTGAGCAGCCTAAACGTGGTTTCATGGGCCTGGTGTGAAGTTAATGTAATCTTGTCACATTGCATTATGTCAGCATCTGCACACACATGCCTGTGCCTTTAGAATTTTCATGTGAAAGAATGTCGCTCTTTTAGTTTCTGCTTTTGGATTCAGCTCTGTATACTTTCAAAGCCTTCACCTTAAATCTGCAGTCAAAAAATATTTTATATTTGCTTCATCAAAGGTGTGTCACATTAAATTCATCCTATTCTGTCTAAATAAAAGCCATTGAAAATGTATATCTGAGCCATTTCATGTTCACTTATGTAAACTAATTGAAGTATGGCAAAGGGTTGATGTATGTCATTTTGGGTTAATAGGCATATGATGGAAGGAACATTTTGACTATTAAATGGACCTATGAGCCATGAGACTGCACTTGGCACTAAGTCTCCCACATGCTTATCAACTCATATATCGACACTCATTGATTTAATTTATCTGAGATTAATTATCAGGATGTGAGCACTTTTGCGCGCGCGCGCGTGTGTGTGTGTGTGTGTGTGTGTATATATATATATATATATATTCTGTGTAATATATATTTCAATTTTGAGCTTTTTCCTTTTCTGGAAGACATTAGTGTTTGGTTTGACTCTTGCTTGCAACTGTGGGTGGCAGTCACTTCACAGTTTCCTAACGTGCCCACTGGAACATGAAGGGCCAGTCAAACTGATTCATATATCCACACAGCCATCTTAACAACTTTGGGAAATAAAATGGCTGCATCTTATCCAGGTTGGTCCTGCAGGCTCCAGTAACTGTTGTCGTTGGTACAGATACAGGTTAATGCTGTTGCCATTTAAAGTATGCTCAGTGGAAAATGGCCTTTAAATGTACTTATAGTATCTCATCCAGAAAACTAATCAGGCCTTTATTGGCAGTATGCAGACAAATACCGACATACAAAACATTGCTGGCACTGCAAGCTCTATTTCCAAAGTGCTATAATAGACGTAATGCTTGAGGCACATTCATAATGTCATATTAAGGATATCTTAAAGACAGATAAATGGTTACTTCTTGCTAGTTCACATCTGAAGAAGTAACTATTTTATTGATGTCCACCTTCAATTAGATTGTATACTTTTTTTTTAGATAGTTTGTAAGTAAAAGTGAAGTGATTGTGATACACTGCAGCACAACACATGGTGCACACAATGAAATGTGTGTGCATTTAATCCATCACCCATAGTGAGCAGTGGGCAGCCATGACAGGCGCCGGGGGAGCAGTGTGTGGGGACGGTGCTTTGCTCAGTGTCTCCTCAGTGGCACCTTGGCAGCTTGGAATTCGAACCAGCAACCTTCTGATTATGGGGCCGCTTCCTTAACCGCCAAGCCACCACTGCCTGCATTGCTTTGCAAGATAGTCAATAAAATATAAAACAACAAAAAAATGCTAATATAGAAATAGTCTCAGCACAGATGTGCCTCTGTACAGGGGGCATTTTCAATCTCAGGCTTAAGCTCTAACATTGATTAATAAATACACACAGTGTATTTATTAATTTATTTTGTATAGAGTTCCACCCCTTTTGACTGACTCTATATCCGAAATAGCTGGTTTAATTAAGATGTAAAGAGTTGTTACTGGGAGCTGTAATCTATACATAGAATGTAGTAGAAGAAGCATCACATCCACTCTTTCTTCTCATTCCTCTACTTGACAGCTCTTCTCTGAGACAGGATAGCAGGATGGATGCATTAAATATGGATTACAGAGGAACAGAGAGAACAGATTTTTTTTTCTTTGAAAGGTGAAATTCCTTAGTGTATCCAGAGGAATCTCTGTCATCTCCCTTGCCATCTTCCTGTTTCTCCTGCCTCCGTACCTGTGTCTCTGGCCTTCATGTCTTCAAAGTTTAGGGCAAGAAGGCAAGACTGCATTTTCATTGGATGTTATTATGTGTGTACTTTATGTAAAGAGCAGTTGGAGAGTGACTATGGAGTATATTTTAATTTGTCATTTAAGACATTAAATGTATTCAGGTTATTGCTCATGTTTAGAATGAGCATAGGTAAACAGAGGAGGGAGGATAAAGTGTTGCCAGATTGGGTGATAGATGTGATATTTTGGGAAAAATTGCTTGTTGAGAATCCAAATCTAATTTTATGTCAGTAGACACAGGTGTTGAATTCTTATCCACTTTGTGTGGATTTTAAACTTCAATACGTCAACAGCGTTTTTTTCTGGGTGAAAAATGATGGCCGTCAAATAAAAATGGTAGTTAGTTTAGTCTCTTAAAGGTACAAATCATGGAAAATTATTTATTCATGTCCTAAGAATGTATGTCACTTCACTGTGAACAAACACCCACATAGCGTCTATTACTGCGCTTTGAAAGTAGGACCCTATGTGTCTCCTCTCCTCCATTACTTCTGTGCCATCTTCAAATGAGCCCTTTAGTATTGTGAGATGACTCAGATATTATCAAGCACTGCATGGCGCATATACATCATGGCTGTCCTTGCCCTTACCCGGGGGGGAGTTCATCACTTGACTCTTATTTTAGCATGACACCCCCTCTCTAGCACTGCCCCACAGCTAAGACTTCCCACTGACACAAATGCCACTTTGCAAAAATGTTTCTCGCCCTTTATTCATTCACTGGATTATTTATCCTTAGTTTCTTCCCATCTTCTCACTTAGTGGTTCTCAAACACACAAAAAAAAGAATGCATTACACATGTATGCATTTTCCCCCAAATTTTATAAACCTTTTCTTCAGTAAGCAATGAATGAATTTAGCCTGAACATTAAAGTATGACCTGCCCCAACACTGGGTTATAGTTTTCTGGGCTATGTTTTTTAGGGATTATTTTCATGAAGATGAGAGAGTTTGTGCTCCTTACTTATTCTGACTGTAGGTTTGCTGCTCCTGTAGGGTGCCATTTTGAAGTGCGCTGTGTAGTGCTGTGTTGCACACCCAGGCAGTTTTCAGTGTGGTGGCTGCAGTGCTGAAGAGGAGCCTTGGCCCTCTTGTCTGTTCCTTGATAAAGACTGGGCTCTGCATGTCACTGCATACAGAGAGCCAGAGCCGAGGCATGCTTACAAATGTGAGCAGGTGCGCAAGTGAGAAAAAAATAGATAGAGAGGGGGCTGTGGGGGGAGGAGGTGCAGTCTGCCATGTTACTACATGTTTTTTTTTTCTCTCATCAGACAACATTTCTTTTGGCCTTATCTGTGTTGAGCTGGGTGGTCGTTAATTCTCAGACACTGCACTCCTTCCCCTCTCTCCCTCCTTCCATTCTTCTATCGCTCACTAGCAGAAAGCTGCCGTCACAGTCAATTGCATGTGGCCATGGAGGGGAGCGGGAGAGAAGGATAGAGAGAAAGCACATGGAATCCCACTTCTGTCTTTTAATCAAACACACTTTTTTACATTCTTCTCATAGTGACACCTATATACACACAGAAAGTGTTTGAACTCAAAGGGCGAGACTCAAAGTTGCTTCATTATACTGAATGTGTGGGTGACAGAAGACATTGACACATTTTCTTTTCCTATTTGTATTCTTCCTTCATTATCACTTGTACCCAGCATAGACCACTTGTTTATTCATTACCCAAATGTGATAACTCTGACAACAGTCAATCAAGCAACAAGGTTTAACTTTGGGACATGCTAGTTCTTACCACTATCAGGTGGTAGTATTCTAGTGGGTTACATATGAAGCAGAAGATCACAAAGTCAAAGGTTCAAACTCCAGGTCAAGGAGTCAGGTCAAGGGAGTGCAGGCGAGAGACCAGGCGGAAGACGGAATGTAGGATAGAAAATCCCAGGTCCATGGCATCCTGTGCTTTTATCTTGCGTAGAGGTCCTTTGCCTTTGTCGGCCCGTGACACCCCCTGAGCAGGAAACGTCAAGGGCCTTCAAATGGCTTGAGGTGTTGCGACGAGAGAGACAGGACAGAAACAACAAATCCTGATTGGTATGTGGAAACTTCCTGGGAGTCAAATGTATAAAGGAATTCTCTCTTGTGGGCTCTCAACTTCTTTTTCCTTTTCCATTGGGAACTGGGGCTTTATCCATACAGAAGGATCAAAGCTTGCAGTTTATTGTGTCTGAAGCACCTAGGCTCTGTAAGTTGTTTGTGAGAAACCTCCATAGGTTTACAGGCTGTTTGTGTTTCCATACATTTAACTGTGTGAGTGTTTGTGACATAATCTGTATGATAACAGCAAAAATTTACATTGGTGTGAAACTGTTTTTCTCAAATAGTAACTTTTTAGTGATTAAAAGGTGGAATTCTCTAATCATATGGCAACAAGGGGGACTTTTTATTTATTATCTGGCCACTGTTGTTGATTACACTCAGTAAGTCGATGCAAATTCCGAGAGTTATGCATTCCCTGATATCACTTTAAGGTCTTCTCAATATATTTACATGTATTTGTGTTGCAATATCTGATCATTGTTGTCATTTGTTGTTCTGATTTGGTTTTATGTGTACAATGGAAACTCTTTTTCTGTACAATCTGTATGCAAATCTACAACCCTACAACTTCATCAGACTCCAGACAATGAGCCCTACCAACTGTTTAAAGTCTTTGATCTGGTTGAATATTCTTTGTATGCTGCTTTGTTTGATTTCTGTCAGGAAGGTAGGTTACCCTGCAAGTGTGATTGCTTGAAGTGTCACAACAATTCTAGACCAAGATGGCGGCGCGTACACATCGCGAGGCTCAGCGTCTCTCCAGTTTCTGCAGTTTTGCGGTAATTTTCTTGCTCATGTCGGGGCTGTTCGTGCAGAACAGTAGTGCCTCAACATCGTACTCCCGACAAGAGCTTTTGGATATTGGTTCCCGTAATTTTAACAGTTTTATCAGCAATCTTGAACTCATCCCTGAGATCGGCAGAACACCCGAGGCGGCGCACCCTACCCGACCGGGCGGAAGTGCTCGAAGACGCCGTCGAGACCGTAAACAAAGGCGGGGGAAGCGCGGAGGGCTAAGAGCTAAGCTAAAGCTAACACCACACCGGCTCTCTTTGCCCAGCATTCTTCTCGCCAATGTACGGTCACTGGTGAACAAAATGGATGAGATTCGACTCCGAATCAACCACAGCAAGAAACTCTGGAACTGCAATGTCATGATTTTCACTGAAACATGGCTAAACAACGGAATACCGGACAATGCTATTGCTCTAGCTGAGCACCACATTCTCCGGGCAGACAGAACGGCGGATGACTCCGGTAAGACCAGAGGTGGGGGATTGTGCATCTATGTTAACAAAGCCTGGTGCACGAACTCTACTATCATTGGGAGACACTGCTCAGCTAACCTAGAGTTTCTCATGGTTAAGTGCAGACCGTTCTATCTGCCGCGGGAGTTCACATCCACCATTATAACTGCCACTTACATTCCTCCTGATGCTGATGCCAAGCTTGCTATGAACGAACTTCATGCGGCCATCAGTAAACAACAGACTGATCACCCAGAGGCTGCATACATTGTGGCGGGCGATTTTAATCATTCCAATTTGAAGACGGTATTTCCTAAATTTCATAAAAACATTCTCTGTCACACCAGAGGAAACAAAACTCTGGATCAAGTTTATACAAACATGGCTGAAGCCTATGCTGTGACCCCCCTCCCCCACTTCGGACAATCAGATCACCTTTCTTTGTTTCTCACCCCCAAGTACTCCCCCCTCATCAACCGTGTGAAGCCATCAGTGAGGACCATCAAAGTGTGGCCAGCGGGGGCTGACATCACACTCCAGGACAGGTTCCAACACACAGACTGGAGTATGTTTGCTTCACAGGCCACCTGTGGCTCTCACACGGACATCGACATCTACACCTCCTCTGTTCTGAACTACATTAACACCACCATAGACACGGTTACTACTCAGAAACAGATCACCACATACCCTAATCAGAAGCCTTGGATGAACAAGGAGGTGCGTCTCCTGCTGAAGGCACGCAACAATGCCTTCAGATCGGGTGATGCACAGGCCTACGGCATTTCCAGGGCGAACCTGAAGAGGGGCATCAAAAAGGCCAAGCACTGCTACAAACTAAAGCTAGAGGAATACTTCTCCAATGCTGATCCTTGACGCTTGTGGCAGGGCATTCAGGCCATTACAGACTACAAACCCAGCAACTCAGCCCCCACAACCACAAATGTCCTCTTTCTGAATGAGCTCAACGACTTTTATGCTCGCTTTGAAAGAGACAACAAGCAACCTGCTGTCAAGATCCCCTCATCTACCGACCACTCGCCCATCATACTCACCTCCTCAGATGTTTGCACTGCACTGAGTCGGATAAACGCGCGCAGGGCTGCTGGACCAGACGGCATCCCGGGGCGCGTTCTTAGAGCATGTGCAGAGCAGCTCGCTGGCGTATTCACGGACATTTTTAACATGTCTCTCGCCCAAGCAGCTGTTCCAACATGCCTCAAATCCACCTCCATTGTACCAGTGCCGAAACATTCTAGCCCAACATGCCTGAATGACTACCGCCCTGTAGCACTCACACCCATAATCATGAAGTGCTTCGAGCGGTTAGTCCTGGCACATCTGAGGGACTTCCTCCCACCAACTCTGGACCCACACCAGTTTGCGTACCGTAGCAATAGGAGCACAGAGGATGCAGTCTCCATAGCGCTGCACTCTGTACTCACACACCTGGACAAGCAAAACACATATGCACGGATGCTGTTTGTTGATTTCAGCTCAGCATTTAACACTGTCATCCCCTCTAAGCTAATCTCTAAACTTAGAGCCCTGGACATCAACACCTCACTTTGCAACTGGATTATGGACTTTCTGACCAGCAGACCACAGCATGTAAGGTCAGGCCACATCCGCTCCACTACTGTCACGCTCAACACTGGTGTACCACAGGGCTGTGTGCTGAGCCCCTTCCTCTACTCCCTCTTCACCCATGACTGCCGACCTATGTATGGATCAAACTCCGTTATTAAGTTTGCAGATGACACCACGGTGATAGGTCTCATCGACAACAACGATGAGACTGCCTACAGGGAGGAGGTCCAGCATCTGGCCACTTGGTGCATAGAAAATAACCTTCTTTTAAACACCACCAAGACCAAGGAGCTCATTGTGGACTTCAGGAGGGAGAGAAGAGGCTCGCATGATCCCATCCACATCAATGGGATGACTGTGCAGCCTGTTACATCCTTCAAGTTCCTGGGGACCCACATCTCAGAGGACCTGTCCTGGAGCATTAACACCTCCAGCCTGGTCAAGAAGGCTCACCAGCGCCTCTTCTTCTTGAGAACATTAAAAAAGAACCAGCTACCCACTACCATCCTGTTGAACTTTTACCGCTCTACAATAGAGAGCATCCTTACCAGCTGTCTCACAGTGTGGTATGGAAGCTGCACTGTTGCTGAGCGTAAGGCGATGCAGCGGGTGGTGAAAACTGCCCAGCGCATCACAGGGACTCCACTTCCATCCATTGAGGAAATCCAGAGGAAGCACTGTCTGCGTCGAGCTCGCAGTATTCTTAAGGACTCCTCCCACCCGGCCCACGAACTGTTCTCTCTCCTGCCTTCAGGCAGACGGTTCAGGCTACCACGGACAAGAACCAGCAGACTTAGGAACAGCTTTTTTCCCAGAGCTGTTTCCTTGCTGAACTCCTCTGCCCCCCCCATACACTCTTGATAATCACTGCACTGCACATATCACTTTGTACTGCACATATCACTTTGTACTGCACATATCACTTTGTACTGCACATATCACTTTATGTATAGCACATATCACTTTATGTATATATATATAACTTAACTTATTTGAACTGTATCCTGCACTTGCTGCTTATTGCACTTCTGGTTAGACCTAAACTACATTTCGTTGCCCTGTACTTGTACATGTGTAATGACAATAAAGTTGAATCTAATCTAACAAGAGAGACAGGGCAGAAAGAACAAATCCTGATTGGTCTGTGGCAACTTCCTGGGAGTCAAATGTATAAAAGAACTTTCTCTTGTGGGCTCTTGTCTTCTTTTTCTTTTTTCATCGGGAACTGGGTTTTTCCCCCCCAGTTTCTGAGTCTTGCTGGCTTTCCCTGTTTTCTCAAGGGCCAAGTGACCATTTTGCAGCTTGGCCCCTGGCTTTTATCTATCTCCCTGTATCCCTTTCTCCTTTATGTTATTATTAACATTGGTACCTTTTTTACATACAATATTTATAAATAACTGCAATAGCCATCTTCTGGTGTTAATAAATTAGAATCTGTTAATTCTTTTAACCTCTTTTGTGCCATGCTTGTTTCTGCCAGGGAACATCAGTTGAGTGAGTGTTTTAATTAGTGGTGGGCCGTTATTGGCGTTAACATGCTGCGTTAACGTGAGATTCTTTATCGCACGATAAAAACGTGCTGCGTTAACGTGAGACTCTTATCGGCGATAAAAAAAATATTTCCGTTAATCTGTTCACAAATTTAAATAGTTACACTAGATTTATAGGTATATTTCTTCTTTCTTGTGTGTTTTAGTTTCTTATTTCCTAAAGACTTTTATTTTTTATTTTGTATACCTAGCGCGGATGTATACCTAGCGGATTTATACCTGCACTGTAGGGGGCGAGAACGAGTCTTCGAACTGTGAAATTACTAGAGCTGTAATACTCGGATCCTTTTTAGGATTCGGCTCGCTCTGAGTCACTCACTTAACTGATCCGGGTGTGTGGGTCACTTGAGTCACTTGAGTGGAGCGCTAACCCGCTCTCTGATCCGGGTGTGTGAATCACTTGAGTCACTTGAGTCAGTACGCACCCGGATCAGAGAGCAGGTTAGCGCTCCTGGCGGTTAACTTCCTCTACAACCGGACTCATGCAAGCCAATATATTGGAGTTTACAATTTAGACATGGTGTAGTTAGGACTCAAAGGATTATGGTGGGGTGGTAGTAGGATTAGGATTAGGATTAGGGTGGTAGTAGCCTAGTGGGTAACACACTCCCCTATGAACCAGAAGACCCAGGTTCGAATCCCACTTACTACCATTGTGTCCCTGAGCAAGACACTTAACCCTAAATAGCTCCAGGGAGACTGCCCTGTAACTACTGATTGTAAATCGCTCTGGATAAGGGCGTCTGATAAATGCTGTAAATGTAAATGTAAATGTAATGTAAATGGATTCGGTTCAATGGAGACCTCAGATTCGTGACTCATGAGTCATTTAAAGGATCCGGGCAATTAACCCGGGTGAGTCATGAATCGCACAGCTCTAGAAATTACCAATATTAATCTAGATTAATTTAGATTGCTATAGATTAATCTAGATTAATTTAGATTGCTATAGATTAATCTAGATTAATTTAGATTGCTATAGATTAATCTAGATTAAGAAAATTAATCTATGACCACCTCTAGTTTTAATACAGTGCTTTTACAAGAATGACCATCGAAAGATCACACAAAAAAACTTGGATGGTCAGTGGCTTTATGCTCACTATTGGTAATGGCGTGGACCAATAGGTAACGTTTTAGGGACAGGATTTGAATCATGGGCCAGACCCCCACCCCTTATTGTGCAGGATGGGTCTGTGCCTTTTTGTGACCCTAAATAGTCTGCAACAGCCATTAAAAAAGCCGTTAAAATCTTTTTCTTCTTATTCAGACACATTCATCAACATTTTTATCAAACCATCCTAAAGAGAAAGATACCAAACATGACATACTTAGTGTTTCAGCATAGCATTAAATATCTCACACTAATACACTTTAATAGAACATGGTGGCATATTAATAAAGTCTGGGGTATCAATGCAGATGAGGGTGGAATGATTTTGGGTCTTTTTAGAGTCCTTTGGAATCCTGTATTTCCTATTTATTCATTTTTAAGCGATCGGTTAATAGGTGAGTTATGTTTGTAAGCACATTCTAAACAGGAGGAGGGAAAGAGAGGAGAAACCCCCCCTATCAACATAGTGCTGCAGTGTCTGGTCCATTGGTACTTCATATCATAGGGGCCTGTGGATGGCTAACTCGTGTGAACTATTGCTCGTGGTGATCTTTCACTCCTCTTCCAGAGGAGGGGAAGATGTAACTCCGGAGAGTTGTTAATAAATTGGGGAGTTACCTTCGACCATCTGGATTTTGACCTCTGGTTCTGGGGTGCAGGAGGTCTGTTATCTCCAGTGTCATAAACAGAGGAATATTGTTGGCATCCAACCTGTGTATGTTCCCTACATTGACTTTAACTATTTAGTTAAACAATCTGGTTAAATATAAACTAACAATCTGGTTAACATAGATTCTTATATGAAACAAAATTCTACAGGAAAAGTAACTTAGTCTGAGGTGTGGCAAAAAAAAAATCTTTGACAATAAAAAGTTATATTAACATGCGCAAAGTTGTTAATATTGGTACAGTCCTGTTGGCTGGCATCCACCACCACAATGTCGGGTTTGGGTCTAACATTTATGGCGTGATTAAAACATCCAGTTCAGACTACTGCACTGTGCTGTATGTATAAGGGTAAACCCTACCATGCATAGTATATACTGGAGTACCGCATGGTATACTGCACGGTGAAGCATCGTCCCTGCAGGGCTAGAGGTTGTGCCCTGTGCAGAATGGCGAATCAGCCTCCCTAGTTGGGATAGGCCAACTGGATATGCTAATATTCCTAGGCCAAAATGCATTGATCGAGGATCCATGACAGAGGGTGGACTTCCACCAATGCTTGCAGTCAAGTTCCAAATGGCTTTGGTTGTGGACTCTGTGATGGCCAGTTTGGAACAAAGGTCAGGTTGTTCCAGCATAGAATGCATGCAAACAAATAAGTGCAAAAAGGGGGTAAGGTCCACTGAACTACAGACTAGCAGTGATTCTTCATCGCCAAATCCCACATTAGTAAGGGTCGAATTATACAGGATGACTAAAATGTGGGGAGGCAGGATGGACAAAGATGGGATCAGGGAAGTTGTGGAATTCGTGAGGGAGGTAAAACAGTCTCCCACACAGATAGAGTACTCAAGCTGTCACAGTTTTTTGCTGGGCAGAATGGTTGGATGGTTGGGAGAGGCAGCTTTCCAAGTACATACATAAATCAGACAAAGCAAGACCGGCGCTGTTGGTCCTAGATGGTAGTAGCAGCATGGACCTTCACATTGGGGAGATCAAAGGAGCGTTCTGAGACCAGTGATAGAGTCATTCTACAGGCTGGGTCCCTATGCAACAAGGACCACGACTGACAACTCTATGTACCAATTCATCCAGCAGAGGTAAGGGAAACCCTTGTACATACGAAAACTGTGTTAGTCCCAGACCCATACAGGATCTCTAGACTGGGATACTGAGAGCTGACAACTCGCATGGCTGTTCACCAAATGGCTCATTCAGGGGTTTGTTCCCAAGTCCTTTAATGAGTTTCGAACGAGGAAGACAGCCAATGAGGGAGCGTTCCGACTGGTAAACAGTTGGCGACCAGTGATCACAGGATCTATTTTTACCACGGGATCTACAAATCTTTCCTAGGATTATTGCTTCTAGGTTGGTGAAGGGCATGTTCGTTGAACCCTAGGTAAAGGGGCTTTTTGAGCACGGTCAGTGGGTATGCTGATAACTTTTGGGCGGGATCATGAGGCATGCAAAGGAAAGTAAAGCACTATTGCAAGGAATTTCAGTCCATCTACCATGATCATATCGTGCGTGCTCTGGAACAGAGATATCTAGATCATCATGTCATTGACTTGATTTGCAATCTTTATCTGGACTGCGTGATGATGATTGGAAGTAACAGCAACAAGACTACCCCTATCAGCATGAAGGTTGGAGTAAACCTGGGAGATCCATTCTCCTCTGTCTTTTTACCCTACCCACGTACCCCCTGATCCAGCCATTGTAGGATGCGGGAGAGGGATATCAGTTCGACAGGGAACTTTAGTGACCTTAGAATTTGCGGACATTCTTGTGATGTGGAGGGATAGGGGAATGAGGAGAAGTCTGAAGGTCCTGGACCAATTTTGCAAGCTGATTGGGCTGTTGGTGCAGACTAAAAAGTGCAATGGCTTTATGCTCCATTAGGGTGCAGTAATGACTGACAAATCTGGTCCGTGAACGGTGTAGTGATATGGTATGCTGGGCCAGTGGAGTCAGTGAAAATGTTTCTTAAAGTACACTTGTGTCATTCAAAAATGAATTTCCTAATTCTGCCAGTTATATGAAACAATAAAAAGTTCAGAAAAACCCCACTTCTGCTTGCCTGAGAGAATTCATTCATCCCTTTACTGTCACCTTTGCTGACTTACCCTCATTTCCCAGCTGAACATCCACCAACTCCTTGCCTCACAGATCACAACATTCCTCCCTCCTGTCTTTTAAAATATTTTCATCAATTAGCCATGGTCATGAATTTGCTGAGGGCAGCAGATTTTGTTGCAGTAATTTAGCTGTCATCTTTTATGGATGCTGGCAAAGGTGGCCCACAGGACGTGGTCAGGCATGGAATTCAATTTTTAACAACAGTGTTGAACATGAAAGTATGAGACACTTTTCCTCCATAATCTGAGCAATAAAAACGAAAGAAAAACATTCTATTGTTTGCACAAATAGTTCCCATGTACACCATGCAGACAATATTTGGAAAAAATAAAGACACAGACACTGCTTTGCCACTATTATCATTATCAAAAGCCACTTCATGATTTGCACAATAAAATGAGTGAATGAGTTTTAGACATAAACCTTCAGGACTGTTGAAAAACATGTCTAATGTAAGGTAGTTGAGAGAAGGCAAGAGTGTGACATGTTACCATCACAAAGCTCTCTGCTTTGGAGAGACTCAAACTTTTTGCCTTGTTTGCTTTAGTTTTTGTTTATTATATAAACCTCGGTTGACAGTTTTGCCAATCTGGCCGCATGTACCTGCTCGGTAACAGCCAGAAGGGCAGTCTCAGTAGAATGAGCTGTTCTGAAGCCTGGTTAGGATCCAGACTGGTTAGGATCCAGGAGGTTGTTCTGTGATAGAGGAAGTGATAGCTGATTGTAGACACAGCGCTCAAGGATTTTGGATAGAAATGAGAGGAGGGAAATTGGTCTGTAGTTGTTGATGTCTGTAGGATCAGCAGTGGGTTTCTTTAGGATTGGAAGAACCCTGACTGTTTTAAAGGCAGATGGTACATGGCCAGATGAGATTGAGCTGTTTATGATATGAGAAATGAAAGGGATGCGGTCAGGGGAGATGGTTTGAAACATTGCAGAAGGGATTGGAGCAACTTAGGGTTAATTGTCTTGCTCAGGGACACAATGGTTGTAAGCGGGATTTGATCCTGGGTCTTCTGGTTCATAGGCGAGTGTTACCCACTTGGCTACTACCACCCCTAGTATCATAGTATATCTTATACTAGCCAGACAAGTAGCAGCAATATGACAATATATCATATGGTATGTCTCGATCTGCACTATATTCTGGGTCGTGCACAATGTCCTTTGTCATATTTTGTGTTGTGTGTTATTCTATGTTTTGGTGAACACTTACTTACATAGTATATGACTAATTAGTGTAAAATCGATTTGTACAAATCTGGCACAGAATGATAGAACTGGAGTGGTGTGTTTCTCTAATTCTAAACTTTTTATGTAAAATACAGGCACGTTTACTGACTATTTTTTAATACTCAGAGGCTGTACCTTTAAAATTGCTCAGAGGATGCTGGAAGCTCTATGTAGGACTGTGGGCAAACAGAAACTCTGTAACTTGTCCCAAAGGTACTAGTGTGGGATGTTAAAAATTATCCATATTATCCATATTGACTCAAAGTCACAAAGATCTGAATCAGATCTTTGTAAACACATCTGACAAAGTCAGACCGGATTTAATTAAAGTGCGGATGAGTTGTGCCTAAGTTTAAGCATGTTGACATTTGAGGAGTAAATCATATCGTGCATTACTTTAGGTACATCAGCATAAGGCCCTAGGTACATTAGAGAAGTCACAACATATACTTTTACAACCACTTTTTAGGCCATGTATAGAAAGTGGTGGTGCTCTGACCTCCTTGACTCAATTATCTAAAGGGAGGATTCAATTAGGACACTGTTTTAGTAATTGGTCTCGCCTTTATAGTTCTCATAATTACAACAGATGGTTTAGTATTGTAAAGCTTCCTTTCTCGCTTTTGCAGGGTGCTAAGATGCTCAGTGAAGCAGCAGATAATAATTTTGTTTTTGATGTCACTTACCTGGATTTAAAACAACCTTCAACAAAACTTGTTAACAAACATAGATCCTTCATTGCAGATGCCTACAACTAATAGACCAACATTTAGACACCACAATGGTTCACTGTTTCTCCGCTGTGCAACATTTTCCATCTTTGGTGATGCCCTGCTTGGCTGCACAGGCTCCCAATCTTTTTATAAGAATTAAGTCAAATAAATCTATGAATCTAACAAAAAATACTAAATACAAATGCAATACAAAATGAGTAAAGTTCACAAATCTTACCCTTAAATTATGATCAAATACATATCTTTTTTTCCTGATGGCCTATCTTTGGAAAATAAAGCAGAACTATTGGGAACTATTATAGCATTACAGGATTACGGGTGGCCTAGCGGGTAAAGAAACAGACCCATAATCTAAAGGTTGCTGGTTTGAATCCTGAACCGCCACAAACTCCGTTTCCACACACTGCTCCCCGGGCGCCTTTCATGGCTGCCCGCTGCTCACCAAGGGTGATGGTTAAATGCAGAGGACATATTTCTTGGATAACTCAGTTGGTAGAGCAATAGACTTTTAATCTCGGGCTTGTGGGTTTGTGAGTGTTTTTAGCGGGGCAGTGGTGGCCTAGCGGTTAAGAAAGCGGTCCCATAATCAGAAGGTTGCCGGTTCAAATATTGATCCGCCCAGGTGCCGTTGAGGTGCCACTGAGCAAAGTCCGTCCCCACACACTGCTCCCCGGCATCTGTCATGGCTGGGTTAAAAGCAGACAACACTGTCATTGTGATACACTGCAGCACAGCACACAGTCCAGACAGTACACAGTCCCTCACTTCATTTTCACTTTGTATGTACTGACACATTCAAGGCAGAACACATTCAAGGCATGTGCAACAAACAACAATCTCTTCATCACACAGGCTAACCAGAAATCCTGTATGACAAGTCAGGTATATGCAACGATGAAGGCACTAAAAGCAGCTTTTAAATCTGGATGTAAGATGGAACTTAGAAGGGAATGAGACCATTTAAATCCACCCACCAGGCTGAAAAAGTATTCTAGGTTCTAGAATTTCTATTGTGACACTATGAACCCCAGGTAAATTTGGCAAGGTGATCAGGTAATTTCAGATTTCTTAACTGTCCCTAAAATGTGAATAGTAAGCTAAATAGATTTGCAAGATTCCAGGCACACAAAAACATGCTCAACTAGGAAAGCCACCACACACCCTGATGACACTCAGCTTTGATGCCAGGATGATTTTGAGGAGAGAGGATTGTTGAAATTGACATGTCCTGACACCATCCCAGGTAGAGTACTCACAGACGTTTGCTCAGGTCATCACTGACCATTACAACACATTGCTCAGACAGGCTGTGGTACCAGGTGACGACTGGTGATGACCACCCCTTTTCACCACTTTCTTTAGAAGCACCGTAGGGAATGAACTGACCAGCTGCATCTATGTCTGATGTGGGTCTTGTGATGCAGTAGACTAGACAATAGTGACAGATCATTGGGACTGCACTTAGAATACATTTACAGTATTTATCAGACGCCCTTATCCAGAGCGACTTACAATCAGTAGTTACAGGGACAGTCTCCCTGGAGCAACTTAGGGTTAAGTATCTTGCTCAGGGACACAATGGTAGTAAGTGGGATTCGAACCCGGGTCTTCTGGTTCATAGGCGAGTGTGTTACCCACTAGGCTACTACCACAATGAGATTACAATTGTGGTATGAGATTACAATGAGATTACAATGAGATTACAATGAGATTAAAAGCAGCTCCTTCAGTGCAGACATGAATGTAGTAAATAGAGCAGAAAATACAAATATACAAAAACACAATACAATCCAATAAGGGGCAGGAGTTACAAGTGAAGTGACAGTGCTGCATACATATTGGAAGAATAAATAACTGAGTATGGTTTTATATAAAGTGTATATTATTGTCATGGCCAACGCGCCTCCAGCCCGCTAGAGGGCGCCTCACGAGCCTGGGAGATGACAACCCGGAAGAGGAAATGGAAGTGGGTGGTGGCAAGTATCTGACCACTACTCCCCATGACCCCATCGTGCTGGGTTACCCCTGGCTGACCGCCCACGAACCCCACATTGACTGGACCACAGGCAGCATTAAACAGTGGGGACGCCAATGCGTCCGCCACAACCCTCGACATGCCACAGCAGCGAATCATTCTTGTCCCCAGAATGTCGCTATGGGACGACTCGGCCACGCCCCTCAACCCAAGCCATGTCCCCAAAAACATGGACCCTTCCGAGTGACTCGCCGCATCGGCCCAGTCCTCCGCGTCTCCCACCTCCGCCGGGCTCACCCATCCCCTCTGCAACCCTCCCAGTCTCCGCCACTGTTTCCGGAGCGACTGGACAGCTCTCCGACCCACACCCTGATCTACTAAGAGGGGGGGCTCTGTCATGGCCAACGCGCCTCCAGCCCGCTAGAGGGCACCTCACCAGCCTGGGAGACGACGACCCGGAAGAGGAAATGGAAGCGGGTGGTGGCAAGTATAAAAGTGAGGTAACCCCAAGGAGACACGCCCGCTCTTTGTATGAGTTTACTCGCCAGAGACGCTAGCTCTCTCACCCATGCCCCAAGATAATTGTGATTCCTGAAATATGACCTTCGCCTGCCCACGACTTCGAGAATTGCCTGATCCCCTGGAAACCATGAAAGAACCCCGACCGGAACTTCCTGGCTACGACCTCAGCCTGCCCCTGACCTTGAACCTGCCTGACCCATCGGTTAAGACGGGATTCCATGATCCCCTACCTTCCTGCTGCCCGAGACCTACTCCCTTCCAGTCCAAGATCCTGGACCATCCTGAAACCCGCCGTCTTCCGGTTCTCCTCTGCCCCGGTGCTTCCCAAAGATCCCGAACTGACTCCCCGCTGCGTTGCAGCACGTCCATTGCGTCCTCACTTCTCGCCGGCCAGGCGCCCCCGGTCCTCCTGCCCCGCTCGCCCAGTGTCCTCTACCGGTACGACGGCTTATGCCCACGCCCATAGTATGTCTGCAAGTGCGTCATCGAATTCCCCCTGTGACAATAATATATAGTGTGTGGGTTACATGTTACTGCCCATTAGAATTTTTGCACATTTATTTCACATTGTTTGCAACTCCTCCTATACAGGATATTGCAATAATTGCTTGTCTGTCTGATCAGGGCTTAACAACACTCCCTACAAGAGATGGGAAGAGATGGGAGAGATGGGATGGGAAGAGATGGGATAGCTTCAGTCCTCAAGAAGTCCTGCAATCTGTCTTATTTTGCTAAGTAAACCTATCTGGATGCTCTTTGTCTAGAACAGGCAACATGAAGAGACAACACACAAAGTGATCCACACATACATCTCTTTCTATCACATTCAGTTTTGTGCATACTTCTCTCAAGTGTGTGATGTACACACTACTGTCTCATATGCAGGAGACACACAAAATGTCTGGGATGTCTGCATTTTAAAAATGATGAGGGTTATAATAATCAGCACATCACTTAGCCAGTATTAAATAAATCTAGCCTTAAGTTTAGAATTGGTTCCATGTGAAATGTTTATGGCAGATTAGTTTATTCTTCCATGTCTTCCTGTAAGCCTCATTACTTTGCATTAATTAGCCTTTCAGAGAGGGCAGGGCTTCATTGTATCACATGGCCTAACCCACTGGGGCTAAAACTAAAAGGGGGTTAGAGGGGCTGTGATTGTGATCAAAGACCTCTTAGCCAAGGGCTCATCTTCCCCTAACTCTGACTCTCTCACTGTGTCTGTCCCTACATTGCCTCTATCTCTGTCCTCTCCTTTTCCTCTCCAGCCTTTGAATCTCGTCACAGATAATATCCAGGATTAAGGCTGCCTCACTCCTCCTTGAACACAGGCTCTCTTCTCCCTGTTCCGCCATCCTACTCTATTTGCATATAGACACCCATGAAGAGAAGCAGCATTATGCCGCCAAGCTACCTGCGTCCTCATCAGACATTTCTGTCAGTCAGGCTGTTTATATGCACAGCACTCTTTGCATGAGAGTGACTGGGCAAAATGCACTCTTGCAAAATGACTTGAATGCTGAGTACCTGCCATAATTTTGGTAAGGGATGGGACAGGAGAACAACGATTAAACAAATCATCATGTAGTTGCCACTCGAGGGTGCCAGACACTTATCTCCCTTGATAATTTACCTTAGCCAGTCAGCATAACATGAAGGAATCCATCGTAAATTGTTTGCACAGGAATTAGCCAATAGGAGAGGGAGAGCTGGCAGGCAGGGTATTTCTTCCATGTAATTGGTTTAATGAATTGGAGTCATTTGTCTGTGAGTCGACAGAACCTAATGGTCTGGAAGCTCAATGTACTAAGTGAGGCATAAGGAGTTAAATCCATATATGAGGGTAGACAGCACTGGAAATGTTGTCAGAGATTTATTTTTGGAGATGAAGGTGATAAAGAGAATATTATTTTGCTAACAGTGTAGCCTCAAATAGGCACATGAATATCATTTATCAAAACCATGACTTTGGGCAGCGAGATGATGGTCCGGTAGCCACAGTGACCTCTAGGAAAGTATAAATGATAAACTTCACGGAACGCTGCTTAGTAAATGTAAAGTGATGTGTCCTAAAGTTACTTAAGGTGGTGTTTTCCAACATGGCCACCACTAAAACATTAGACAGGGCTTTTTGAAATTCCTTCCAAGAGACCACAACATGCTGTAAAAAGTAGCTAAATGTCAACATTAAATAAAAGCAGTGGTGGCCTAGCGGTTAAGGAAGCGGCCCCGTAATCAGGAGGTTGCCGGTTCGAATCCCGATCCGCCAAGGTGCCACTGAGGTGCCACTGAGCAAAGCACCGTCCCCACACACTGCTCCCCGGGCACCTGTCATGGCTGCCCACTGCTCACTCAGGGTGATGGAATGCAGAGGACAAATTTCACTGTGTGCACTGTGTGCTGTGCTGCTGTGTATCACATGTGACAATCAGTTCACTTTCACTTTCAAAATCCTGAACATCAGGACATAGTTTGGAGACCTTTGAGTTGCTACCTATAAATAAAAAAAAACACAGTCAGGGAGTTTTAAAAATACACAAATATATTTAAGGATATTCACAGCACTTAAAAACAGAAAAAAAAAAACACATTTTAAGGCATGTACAGTAAAAATCTGTTTTGAATAACAGATTAATTAACAGATAAAAACAACCAAGAGAAAAACAATGTTTTGTTCTTATTGTCTTATTTAGAAAGACATTATGGCAGTACAAGTACACACGGTACAAGTCTAAATGTTCATCTCATCTTTATTCTAAATCAGATTTTTTGTCAGAACAGCCACATTTGAATCAATAATGCGAATAAGACTCCAAAGTCATATTTCTCAACCACATGCAAAAAAGAACAACAAACACACCGCACACTGCCGTATGGAAGGAAATGTCAGGGGTAAGGTTATGTGTGGCCAGAAGTGCAGTAAAACAGAATTAGTTAGGATTAGTGTTTGGATTAGTTTTTGCAGTGTAATACGAGTTTAAACTAAAAAAAAATAGTATACACTAGATGCGAAATACAAAAGCTTTACTAAATGTTGGAGCAAAGGCTAATACCAAGGTGACATACACCTGTAGTTGCTTGTGTTGTGACTGCAGCTGTATTGTGACTGTTAACACATGTCTCCAGCAGCTCCAAATAAAGCTCAGCTTCAGGAGCAGTCTGCTGTTCACTGCCAGAGCTCGGAGAACTAAGATTAGACAAAGCACAGGCCCCCTCGCTTCTATTTGCTTGTCAAAAACAATTGCCCCAGACATGTCATGGACGACAAGTGCAATGGAAGACAGGAAGGGGAAAATAGAGAGAGGGGTGTTGGGTAAAGAAAGGTAGAAGGATAAGCTACAACTAGTGAACTGCTGTGATCACTCACTGCTGGGGACAAACAGTTTCTTTTAGCAGGGTAGAGGGCAGGTCAGGGGGGACTCTGACCTTGAGTAGCCAGTGGCTCAGACTGATTCACTGAAGTCCGCAGAGAGAGTGCAGACCATTCGCCAGAGGTCCCGGCAGATTAAAGCATGTAGAGAGACCTTACCCACTTACACCAACATGCAGAGAAGGAGTGGTATGCTTCATCAAGCGCATCCTTATTCAAAGTGATGTCTTAAGGGACTACAAATCACTTTAAACTAAAATCTTTTTTTCACTAAATGAAACATCATGTCTGGAAGATTTTATCCAAGGTGGCAAAAAAAAAAAACGATATAAAACCAGAGCTGAATGTGAATATGCTTTGATGGTACATGTCAAAATCTACAGGGCCAAGTGAATTTGCCAAGTGGAGTGAGTGGCTCGGTCTGATGAATTCAGTGAGGGTCCCCTGTGCTCTGACGAAACAGGAAGAGTAGCTCACTGGTCTGCTGACTTGAAGGTCATTGGTCTAAATGGCTTCAGAAAGACATGGAAAAAACTGTCCTTCCGAAACCCACACAGTAACATTAGCTAGGAAAGAGAAACGGAGCTTGGGAGGCTGTGAGGCGGCACTGGTGGTAAAATTGGGATGGATTCTGTTTCACTGGGTGGCCTGTGGGAAATCCTCTCAGAGAGTGGAAGAGGATTCACCATCTCCCAGTGGCATTGTAGAAATGAGCCAACACTCTGAGGCAGGTAATAGCAGTGTGGAGAAAGAAATTCACGGCTGCAAAAGAAGAAAGCATAAAAATATATATATAAAACAAATGACTTCTGTATATTCTTTTTCAATACAAATTTGATTGTATTTGTAGAAAGTCAGTGCATTGACTTTTTCCATGTAGATGTTCCATATGGTCAGATTTGCAAAGCAAATCAACAACAGGTGATTCTGAAAGGACCACTGAGTCATATAACCTAATGGCTCATTTTTTATTTGCCATCATCCGCATCCTTTTGGTTGAGGAAGTGCAGGCCAATTTTTGGTCTAACAATCCCTTCAAATTCCTGTGATTTTTACTCATACAATTCAAACAGGACCAAAGGGGGAAAAATCCTTGGTGAATGCATGCTGCATATGAGCCTTGCAGATGTGATTTACAATGTGTGAGTTAAGAGCCTCTCACCCTGCTCATGATGGAATTGATTGCTTTTCATAGGTTGGGAAAATGTCGATTCAGATTTTCAAGCGTTTGACCAGCTTGATCTGTGCAAAGGCACCTTGTTTAGGATTGTTTGCCGATCCCTGTTGATAAGGCTGTTGGTTGACTGCAGCAGATGTCTGTTTGCTTTGATGTTTTGCCTGAGTGGTGACATTCATTCTGACACTGTGACTCACCTGGGAGGCAGTGACAGAACTGACTGTCACAGGTGCGGTGGCTAAAGGCCGTGAATGTGCGAGCTCTGTATGAGTGCAGGAGACAGAGAAGAATACAAGTCCCCCTTGATGATGCGCTATGGTTTAGTCTTTTTTTTTTTTTGCCTGGATGACTAAAGAAAAGTAACAACTCTGTCACAATGATAATTGTGATACAATTGTGCCAATATCTTTAGTCATGACACCTAAATTGTTGTTGTACACCATTCTGTGAGAGTGGTTCAAAGATTGTCTCTGTCTTGCAATGAAAGGTATCCGGGGTAGTCCTTGGACTAGCGAGGGCAGTGATTGGCCTAGCGAGTAAAGAAATGGACCGGTAATTGGAAGGTTTCCAGTTTGAATGCAGAACTATCAAGGTGCCACTGAACAAAGTACACTGCTGCTTTTGTGGCTGCCCACTGCTCACTGACGTGATGGGTCAAATGCAGAGCATACGTTTTGTTGTGTGCACTTGGTGCTGTGCTGCAGGGTTTCAGATTGACAATCATTTCACCTTCACTTTTTTCCTTTCTTGACTGTGTGCTGCTATGGTCCTTGTTTACTTACTAGTCAGTGAAAGTGCAGCCCAAGACATAGAACCTACAAAACATGGATGTCACGACTACGGACTTACGGGAGAAGGAAGCGCAGAGGTCTGACATGCTGGGAAGGGGGTTTTATTATAACAAACAATAAAGAGATACAAATAAACAGCGGCGCGGTGGCCGAAAACAATTTAACTACAATCAAAAAACACAAACTAACCCGTAGGCGTGTGGCGATTGCCAGAACTCAAAACACATAAAACTAAACCAGGTCAAGTTCGTGCAGAGAGTTCACGAAAATGCCAGCGACCCCGAACGGGCGGAAACTTCCGGCATTTATGGGGCGTCAGGATTGCATTCCGGTGTGGAGCCCAGCTGCAGGCAATCCTGACAGAGCCCCCCCTCCAAGGGCTACGTCCTCGGAGCCCCAACAGTACCATCAGTGGAGGCGGCGGGGCGGACGGCGGCAACCACAGGGCTCCTGCCCTGCTGTATCCTCCCCTTGGAGGACCCGGTCCCTCGGGCTGGCTCCCCGGCGTGGTCAGGCGTGGCGGCCCCGGTCCCTCGGGCTGGCTCCCCGGCGTGGTCAGGCGTGGCGGCCCCGGTCCCTCGGCCTGGCTCCCCGGCGTGGTCAGGCGTGGCGGCCCCGGTCCCTCGGCCTGGCTCCCCGGCGTGGTCAGGCGTGGCGGCCCCGGTCCCTCGGCCTGGCTCCCCGGCGTGGTCAGGCGTGGCGGCCCCGGTCCCTCGGCCTGGCTCCCCGGCGTGGTCCCGCTTGGCGGCCCCGGACCCTCGGCCTGGCTCCCCGGCGTGGTCCCGCTTGGCGGCCCCGGACCCTCGGCCTGGCTCCCCGGCGTGGTCCCACTTGGCGGCCCCGGACCCTCGGCCTGGCTCCCCGGCGTGGTCCCGCATGGCGGCCCCGGACCCTCGGCCTGGCTCCCCGGCGTGGTCCCGCATGGCGGCCCCGGACCCTCGGCCTGGCTCCCCGGCGTGGTCCCGCATGGCGGCCCCGGACTCCCGTACCTGCACACAATAATCAGGGCTGATCCATCTGGGTACGTGTGGGCCCTGTCTCCACATGTCCCCTCTGACACGTCTTGTGTCACCCCCTGCACCGCGCAGGGAGATTGTCCCAGAGCCTCCGGCGACTGTTCCAGGCACCCCAGGCTGGTGCCTTCTGGGACTATGCAGCCCCTCTCGCTGCCCGGCCCTGGTGCCAAGGGGGGGGCATTGCCAGACCATCCGGCTAGCCCCTTCTGCGTCCGTTGGGACAAGCAGGCCCTCTTCCTGCCTGTCCCAGCTGGGTCCTCATGCCTACCCGGGGGCTCTATGGCGCTCCACCCCTCTGGAGGCAGACGCAGGCCCATGCCTGGCCCGCCCTCCTCACTGGCTACCGGAGGACCCAGCTCCATCGCTTCCCCACCTCCCCTCCCCTCAGGAGGAGTCCCCAACCCGAACTGCACCCCCCAAAAAATTCTTTGGGGGAGCACCCCCCCGGGCTGGACTTAGGGGTACCTTGGGGCTTGTCCACCTCGCCTTGGACCAGCACATTCGGGTCAGGAACCTCTTCCCTGGGGTTCGGCTCCGCGGCTGGGTCGCCATCTGGTGGACACAAAGAGGGGAAGTGGGGGCGACATACGGACACATAAACCACGCACACACACACAGACAGAGACAGACAGAAGAGAGGGTCGTCTGGCTCCCTCTCTGGGCTCTCCGGGACCTCCTCAGGGGGCACAGCCAGGATCTCGGGAGGAGCGACCTTCTCGTCGCCCACCAGTGCTGGGTCTTCTTGCCCCGGATCCTGACTGGCACTGGATGTGGTGGAGGGGCAGAGTTCGATCCCTGGCTCAGGCCGATCAAACTCCGCCCTCAGTCTCTGTTGGAAGTCCCGAAAACTCCTGTCTGTCTCTCCCTGCTGCCAGAGGGTTGTGCTCCAGCCCCATGCTGATCCAGTCAGACACGTGAGGATGGTAGTGATCTCGTCTGTGTCTGCTGCCCCACTGAAGGGTCCCGGGACAATTGGGCTGTCCCACACGGGGCTGGGCACGTCGCTGGAGATGGTGGTAGGTGTGTGGTGTGGAGGGGGGTGGACGTCTTCTCCAGCAGGTGTGGACGCTGGTGCTGCGCTGCCATTTCGCTGGGGAACGTTCGGGCAGAGGGAAGGCGGGTCGGCGACTGGAGCAGGAATGGAGGATTCCCTGCGAGGCAGTCCCGGCAGCGCAGTTGCTGGCTGGCGACCTCCCGTCGCCCTCTTCCACCAGCTTTCCTCACACTGCTGGGAGGGACGTGGGTCTCCACGGACCTCGTGACGATCTCGGACGCGCACGCTGGGCGGAGCCATCCCGGCACCGACCGCCCACCGAAAATCCACGTCATCATTGCTTTCGTCATCCGTGTCCTCCCACCGGCGACTCCAAGGGTCGTCCACCCTGCGGACATCCTGGACCCATGGCGCGATAAGCTCCCATGGGCAGTACTCTGGCCATTCGGGCTGGAGGCTGCCCACCTCCTCGCTGGAGGAACGCCGCCGTTGTTGTTGCCGCTTCTCACCCCCCTGGAAGTGACGTGGGTCCCCACGGACCTTGCGACGATCGCAGACTGGCGCGATGGGCGGAGCCCAACTCTCGTCTCCCGTGCTCTCGTCGTCGTCCGTGTCGTCCCAGTCCACGGGGAGCCTTGCCAGCAGAGCGCAGAGTTCTTGGCTCGACATGGCGAAGATCGTGGGGGTCGCATCTTCTGCGCTCGCTGCCCACGTCACTTCCTCGCTGCTGCTGACGCCAACGTCCTCGCTCCGCCCACTCACCCGCCGACGTTGTCGCTTCCGGGTTTCGCGGAGTTTCCCGGGGGTGACGTCATCACGCGGCGCCGCGTACCACGGCTTCTCGGGGAGAAAACGCTCCACCAGAACGGGCGCCGCGTCTCTCCCCTGGCGTCCGCGTTCGCCGCGCCGGGCTGCGTCCTTCGCGGCGTTTCTTCTCCTCTGCTTTCCACCTCTGCGCTTTTGGGTGGGTCTCTGGCATTCTGTCACGACTACGGACTTACGGGAGAAGGAAGCGCAGAGGTCTGACATGCTGGGAAGGGGGTTTTATTATAACAAACAATAAAGAAATACAAATAAACAGCGGCGCGGTGGCCGAAAACAATTTAACTACAATCAAAAAACACAAACTAACCCGTAGGCGTGTGGCGATTGCCAGAACTCAAAACACATAAAACTAAACCAGGTCAAGTTCGTGCAGAGAGTTCACGAAAATGCCAGAGACCCAGAACGGGCGGAAACTTCCGGCATTTATGGGGCGTCAGGATTGGATTCAGGTGTGGAGCCCAGCTGCAGGCAATCCTGACAATGGAGGTAAAAGTCATAGTAAACACAACTGAATGATTGTAGTTGTAGAGCGATATAACACATGCTGGTGACACTGTTGTTTTAACAGTAAATTAACTTGTGTCATAGCCTGTGATTCAGTGTGTGTTGTTATGGAACAGTCTACATACGGTCAAACACACCACTGTAATTACACAGTTTTAATTACACAGTCTATAAATGCTTTATGGCAAATAAACTCTTGTCAGCTATTTGGAATCAGACAGACAGACAGCCCTGCAGCAGCCTAAGGGATTGGCATAAGAAGGAAAACTATGACATCGTAATCCATTTAAAGTTCATACTGTTGTTATTTTTTGTCTCTGCTGAGGTTGGAGGTGCATGGAGGTGTCATCTTTCTGATGGATGAAGGACATTAAGGCTGCTGGGAGACAGGTGCTGGAGAGGATTAAAGGAGGGAGTCATTCGCTTGGAAAGAAGGGAAAGTGGGAGAGGAGGGGTGGTTGGGGAGAAGGTTGATGAGAGGGTACGAGAAAAGATACCTGTTGGCGAATAATGGAAAAAACATGGCTCCATTGGGAGTGTTCAGTTCAGCATGGGAGGAAGGAAGGGATGAGGGACACATGAGTTTTGTTATGAACTGGGTCAATGGCACACTGAAGAAAGCCAGGAATTCAGTTGATTGAGGTGTGTGTGTCTGTATGTTCATGTTGGTACACACAAGATTGTGACAAATGCAAAGTGGAAAACATACTGAGGCATACCAAATGCTCCAACAAGCAGCAGCGCTTCCTCTGTCACCCTCTCTCTCTCTCTATGGCTCTCTTTGCTCAACTCCTCCACCTATCACCGCTGCTGTGTTGTGCCTGTGACATTTGTTTCCTAACCCTGTCATTCTGCAGTAAGAGCCTTGTCTCCTCTGGGTCACGTCAGGCCAGGCATCCGTTATCCACTTGTCTGTCATGCTTGTCTCCTGCCTCAATTTTTTAATTGGCTGCTTTCATCTCCTGTGTGTTTGTCATTTAACAAGTCAAGGTCTCTGCATGTGTTTCATAGTGTTGCTTGCTTTGTCTCGTCACTGTGTGGTTCTCAATTCCAATAAGAGGGTTGCAGCCATTCATTGCATGTAATACAATTGCTTTGGTGATATGGCCTATTGGGATTGTGGGTAGTGATTGCTCCTATATCAAATGAACTCTTGAGACTGGAATGCCAGAGCTTTCTGCATTACGTCTCTTCAGCCATTTTCATTATTTTCATCAAATATATAACAAAAAAAGGACATTTGCTCTTCAATTTTCTTCCAGGCTCAAAGAAATAAGAATAGTAGAAAATGGGCAAGCATATAGAGCATGTGCAGCCATCAAATGGCGGTGACTGAATCAAAATCAAAGAGGTGACTTATAGCCATGAAGCAAAATATGCACCTATCCATTAAAAATCTACCTTTTGGTGTTTCTGATGAGTCCCACATATTATTAGTAGCCCAGCATTTAATGTGATGCCATATACCATATACCATATGCCATATATGAGCAACAGCAGCACAGAAACACTGCGTCATATTTTCTGGTTATTTCCATGATAAACCCACCATGAGTGGTTATTACAACAAGACAAGTGTGGACCAGAAAAAAATATACGGTAATTAAAAATTTGAAAGGCCAGCCATATACATTATGTATTGTTTTTCTAAATTCTGCCTTTTCAGCAGACTCAGCAACCTAATATAATGCATATGGGGACCATGTTGAGTAGTATTGAACAAACACCCATGCAAATCTTGTAATCAGGCAAACCTAGCATCTGCAGTCTTCAAACAGCATACACATATTTGTTTTTTTCATATTACACATTTGGCTATAGATTTTATATTTTATAATATACATAAATATTTTAATGATTTTTCATTTTTTTTATCTATATCAGCAGTATGTGTCTTCTTCTTAACATATCAACAAATGGTTATAATGTTTGCCTGTCTCAGTTTGCTGTAATCCTTTAGCATACATTTATCATCCTCCTCGCCTGTCCGTTTAAAGCCCACATCATCATTAAGGGATTATCCTCTCTGAATTTTCCAGATCACAAAAGGTAAGTGAACAATGGGCTGGGTTTGACACCAGAATACCTAATGGGGTTTTAGTCAGTGACAGCAAAGGAGGAGTAGACTGCTGGAATCCCGGCAATCTCAAATGCAGTGGAAAGAAAACATTAGAGACCATACAGTTTCCTGATAAATATCCATTTAATAGTCTAAACCTTCCTGTGTAAATTCCTGAATTGTCCATTCCCTTTAACTAAATCTGAAATGTAGTCACAGACACACCTTTTTATTGTAAATGTTTCCCTGACTCTCCATGTTGAATTTGCTTTAGAAATATTGCCATGTGGACATCTTCAGCCTGTCTTGAAAGTGTCCCTTTATCTATGCATTTGCACAGATATGCAGCTGAGCTCCTCTTATTGTTATCTCTGTTTTAATGTTAATTAATGGCTAGCACAGCAATTACACACCAATATCCCAGGCAACAAAGTCTGTTCCCCTCCCCACCCATTTCATAGCCCCCAGTGTCCCTGCCTGAGAGTTAGCTGAGTCTCTCATAAGCTAAATGAAGGTTTGAAAAAGAGACATTCTCGCTCACACATACCCACATACACACAATGTACTCTGATAAGACTATTCTGCCATTTAATTGGTTTGTATCTCCAGAGAAAAGCCCCAAATCCTGTAGGTTTTGTGCTGAGAGACATGACTGAAAGGAAAGTCTCCACTAACAGCCAAGTGATGGTATTGTTTCCTCTCTGGGAACGTTTCTTGTGAAATTTTTATTTTTGTTATGGGTAGTGCTTAAGCTGGTAGACTGACTGAGGGATTTAAGCTATCAAATCAAAATCGTAGAGTATGTCTTTTGTTAAAAAAAATTGCTTGTATTGGATAGCATGTATATGTGTCTGTTAATATGTATGAGTGCATGAGTGTTCTGAGGCAATGTAGAGGATTTGGACATCTTTGCATCTTCTCTCAGTGAGCTAACACTTGCTGTTGGTGACAGGGCCTCAAGTATGTGGCAGAAATATCTGGATCAACTATTCCATATGCCAATGTATAATTGTGAAGAATAGTAAAAAAACTCTCTCTCTACACACAAAAGAACTGTATTCAAACCACTCCATCTTGATGTTACCTGGCAGAAAGAGGCATGGCACAATAGAGGTGAAAAAGATGAACAGTTTCTAATTTATTAACACCAGTAAATTATTATTGCAGTTACATGTGAATATTGTATGTAAAACTGTACCAAATGTTACAGAGAAAACCAAAATGAAAAGAAAGAGAAAAGGGAGAGAAAGAGAGATAAAAGCCATGAGAAAAATAGGTAAAATATGAAAGACTCATGTAATGATGGGAAAATTCCCCTCAGCTCCTGATGGAAAAGAAAATGGAAGTCCCAAAAAGCACAAGTGAACATTCTTTATACATTTGACTCACAGGAAGCTGCTACAGACCAATCAGAATTTGTTGTTTCTGTCGTCACGCCCTTGGAGTCTCCTGTCTGGGGCATACAAAGAGAGCAGGTGATCTCAAAAAACATGGCTGTTGCTTCACACCTATTATTTACCAAATGGTCACAAGAACAAAGAACAGGAGACCGACCCCCACAGACCACCACCAAATGGCCACAAGAACAAAGAGGTGTTTGCCTCTCCACAAGTATCGAAGTCCTGCAGAATGCCCCATCTTAGACCAACACAATGAAAAAATGCCATGCAGAGATAAAGAAACACTGCACCATCGTGCCTGGTTACCCTGTTGTCATTCCATCCAAAGAATACCTTACTCAGACACAGACATCAGAGCAGCAACCCTTCGAGGTCTGTGCTCAAACATTGACTTCTAGAGCTAGGTAATATATTCTGTATTTCCAGAGCACAGGCTAAACTTAGACTGAAGACTTTATATATTTTGTCACATAACAGAAAATATGAGTAATAAAATAAATAGATTATATAAAAAAATAAATAAATACATATATAACTAAATAAATATATATATATATATGAAGTGAGTATGAATCCTGAAACCTAACTCTTTATAACTTAATATTACAATGTCAGGTGCCACCAGGTGGCTCCATATTGATGTCTTGTCAACCCTGATTATCCTTATGTATTCACTCATTCCCAACCAGATCTGTTATGTTAGTTAATTTAGGGTGACCAATCTACTCTTTTCCCCAAACATGTTAAACCGAGTTTTAGATTTATGCTTCTTGATTAAATATGTGTCATGTAATCAGCTTTTAGGTGCATATTTGTGCTAAAAAACACTTTCAAACTGAATGCGGCTTGCTTTTTTTTTTTTTATAAAGTGATTGTCATTGTGATACACCGCACACAGCGAAATGCGTTCTCTGATTTAACCCATCACCTTGGTGAGAAATGGGCAGCAATGAAAGTGTCACGACGGGAAGGGGTTACTCTGGTCCGGGACCCAGACCGGAGTTTCACGTTAGTCCTGTGTAATGTTTCCTAATCGTGTTCACCTGTGTCTAATGTATAAAGGTGCCCTGTTCGTGTCTGTTCACCATCGGGTCTTTGTTATGTTACGTTGACCTTTTCAGTTACCGCCGGATGTCTCCCCTGTCCTGTTTATCACAAATTAAACCCTGTCTCGTGATGTTGTGTGAATGCGTCCTTCTTCTTCATCAAGTCTTCTCATCATTTCAGTTCGCTGCCTTGCCATGCCAGATGGCCGTGACAGAAAGGCAGAGTGGGAATGACATCTAAGTGGCTGAGGACTAGACATGTGATAAGAGTTCCAGGATCTGCCTGTGGAATTACAAATCCCACTGTCTGCCTGCCCACTTCCAGCTGGCAAATGAAGAGGTCAGGGATCCTGTGATTTCTGCCACTATTGCCTTTGGTGGTTCTTCTGTTACCACAGAGATGCGCCCTTTAAGGGGTTCTGTAATTTTAGGTCCAGGTGGGTTTAGGACTGCTTTATATGAACATAAAAATGAAAAGCAAAGTGGAAGTAACTAGCACAATTAAGCACAATGAATCTACAATACTACAAGAGAAAGTCATCATATAGCATGTATATTGCTGATAGGAGCAGATTATGAGATCCATGAGAGGTGAATGTGGAAAAAATTTAAATTATAAGCACCCCCATGTGAAATTCTCTCTTGATTTCTCCATGAAAGTGACCACCAAACATCAGGTGTTTGTTATTTGTTTCCAAAATAACAATGTTCACTGAGTTTAATTACAATATTTTATTGGTACACCAAGACAAAAATGAGACATCAAAATTTATTAGCCCCCTGGCCATTAATAATCAACACCCTTTCTGAGCGGTAACTGACACCAATTCCGTACAAGGTTGGCACAGGTCTCCTGAGGGTTTTTGGCTGATTCTTCAATTGCAAATTGTTCTGTCTGCTCAAAATTGCAGGGTTTCTAAGCAGGACATTAACTTTGAGCACCCACCATAGGATAGAGGTCATTGTCATGTTGAAAGACCCATCGTTGACCTAATCTTAAACAACTTAAATATTCTCCCTCAAAATGTTGACAGAATTTTCTTTTTTCATGAAGCTATACCCCTAAAGGAAGGCACCATGTGTCTGAGACTGCAGAACAGCCCTTTGTGGACTGTTCGTCAGAAAGTCCAATATCCACAGGATTGTCTGGTTGTCCAGATGGAAGTTGGAGGAAAGTTTGTTAGCCAGGATGAGGGGTTGCAGAGTGTTGAAAGCTGAGGAGAAATAAGCAAACAGGAGTCTTACTCAGGGGTTGGGCTGCTCCAGATGCTTGTGTATGGTGTCTATGATAAAGTTTCATTAGTGATGCAAGCATTGGGAAGAAGTTTAGGGAAGAGAAAAATGGGGTGGGGGGTGAATGGATAAGAGAAGTGATTTTCTGTGTGAACAGCAGGTTTACTGGAAGCACAGCCAATAAATTTGAAGCTGAGGATAATAGTCAGGGGATGGCATCAGGAAATGAGATTTGACAGAACCATGTTCACCAAGCATTCATTCCTTCATAACTTTCATAGCAGTCTTTTACGAAGCTCCCCTAAAAAAATCTATGCATATCTGTGTAAGTGCCAACATTCAAATAGGAATTCTACAAGCATAAAGTAGCAGCAATGACTCACTTTAACCACCATATCATCACATCCTGCCACCCACCCATGGTACCTATGCCAGGTATGATTAAACATTTTTAAACTTGCAAGCAGCCCTGAGTCATACATTCACCATCATCTACAAAAACAAATGATATCATGGGGCCAGAGAAGATGTCTTTGAGGTTAAAAACAGCTATGTGTGACTCAAATGGACCAGACAAGGACATGAATGTGATCAGTCTGTAAAGGAAGTCATGTCAAAATGCCTATAAGGAAATTAGTGGAACTAGAGAAAAGTGACAGGTATAGTGAGCTCAGTCTGATTATTTGTTTGACCCTATGTGTGCCTCACTGTATAAAAAAATGCAACACGTATGGAAAGAATGAAAAAAAGAGTGAGGAGAGCCACTGCATACATGCTGCAGCATAAAAGTTTCTTGATAGTCAACTCTAAACTGTTCCCCCAGGCCTGTTTAAATATTAAGCATGTAATTAAAAGGTGACAGAGTGAGGCTGGGCTATAGCACGGTATATTGACCAGGGTTGTGATAAAGTATTGCCCAGCTGCTGTTGCCTGCTCAGGAACAACTGAATGTGTCTGATGAGGCGAGATCTATTCCTCTGTTTGAGCACTTTGAGAACCCCAGGGTCCCTAGCGTTCGAACCACCTGTCAAAGATGGAGAGATGTTGCTTAAAACACAGCTTAGCTTGCACCTCCTCCTGAACATTCATAACTTTCTTTACTTTGTTTCACATGCTGGGTCTTCATTGACTCCTTGCGGGATGGTGACAGATACCTCACAGTGACATTCCAGTTCCAGAAGAATCCATTGGATACTCCTGGCTGCTACAACTTTCTGGTATGTGTCTGGTATGTCTTTCTCTCTGTGGGTGTATTCTCTGCAGTCTCGACACCTACCCTTAAATGGGAGGGTTGCGTTAGGAAGGGCATTCTTCTAAATGTTTGTGGGGACAATCCTCTGTGGCAACCCCCAACGAGAGCAGCAGAAGAAAGATGACAACAACAACAAGGAGTTTCAAACACTGGAGTACATAGGTGTGTTCACAAGATAACATTTGTGGATGTCATGTTATTTTTGTACAATTGTACAGTCTTGTACAATTTGCTATGTATGAAACCTGTTGAGAATGGTTGGAGGATCCAAAATGGTATTCAGAATACACAAAGACAATATGGTCATTAAATTAACTTTATATTAGCTGCCATCACAAATTATTACAAGACTTGATACTTGATTGGCTCAAGTAAGTTTATAAATTTAGAATTTGATGGCTCTTTAAAGGTGTATTATCATATCTTTCTCTTTGGTGTAAAATATTGAATGAGTTGTAGTTTTAAATTAAAACAATCTATGGGTTCTGGTTTCTGTTTTCAATCACCACAGGCAGTAGGTCAAATTTACAAAAACCCTCCTGCATGTCTGCGTGTCTCGGCCAGAACTTCAGCTGCAATGATGTTTAATAAAGGCTTAAAATAAATCTGTGAGTTGTATTTAAAAAGAGAGGTTGGCTGCTTCTGGAATCATGTCTGTGTGTGTATGTTATAGAGTGGATTTTACGATGGAATGTCAAAGAATTCCTGTATCGGGGTGTCACGGGGCACCTTCGGCCCTGTCTACCCAGAGGAATACCACAAAATAAAGACAAACCACAGCATAAAATGGCAGCACAATAACACTGCAAACTATTTTCATTGACTAACCTCACATCAGAGTAAGCTTAATCTTGATGATGAACCGCTAGTCTTCTCTGAACAATGTGATCACTCTGGCCTCAACGCTTGATTGCCGACAGACAGATCTACATCCACTGTAGCAGCACCAAATAAGGAACCCATGCAACTTGGATGAGCTTGCAACCCCGTCACCTCAGAAACGTCAGCCTAGAGAAAAACAGAACCTCTGTTACTACTGTGGGGGCCGCAACCACTTCAGTGTCGCCTATCCAAAGCGGTGCCCAAAAGGACAACCGGAAAACTTCTCCACTCCCCAAGGTCGCACAGCCTCCTGGTGAGCCCTAAAACCCACTGCTCTGCCACCTGGTGCACTGTACTTGTTAGGCAAACTGGTCGACACCCACCCCTGACCAACACCAGGGGCGTGCCAAAAATTTGATGGACCTGGCCATCCGCCTCGAGCTACCCTCCAGGCAGTGCGACCCCCCACGCATTGTCATGTGGCTGGAAAGAAGTCCCCTGGGATCAGGTCAGGTGTTGCTTAAGACCACGTCCTTGTGAACACCCAAATTCACACCATGACCTGGGGTTCCCCTGGTTTGCTTCCCATGAAACGTGCATCCATTGGGCCACCAGCACCATTCTGGGCTATCCTCCCACCCAGGACATCTGACCATGCATATCCCCGCCGACAACCACAACGTTATGGCAGATTTTCATAAGGACTTGCTGAGCTCCCCCAACATTGACCATATGATCTGACCATTGAATTCCTCCCCTGTCACCTGTCAGCTGCCGAAACAGAATTTCATGGACAACTTCATCATGGCCTCCCCAGCATCAATTCGGCCTTCCACTTACCTTTTTTGTGGGGAAGAAGGATTGGGGTCTTCAGCCATGCATCAACTACTATAAACCCAATGTCATCACTAAGAAGAACTGTTACCTGCTCCCGCCCCATTAAACTTAATTTGATCTCCTGTCCAGGGCTTGTCTCTTCGATAAACTTTAATTTAACCTTCGGCTTATCCAACAGTCCTGGTCAAGCCCTGGTTAACAATGTGCTGAGAGACCTGCTGGACTGTTTCGTTTTTGTCTACTTAAATGACATCTTAATCTTCTCGCTTGACCATCCAATACATGTGCGCCACGTCTGGATGGTCTTGCAGCACCGAGAACCTTTCCATCCTGGTCAGAGAATGCTTTTATGACCAAAGCCATGGGCCAGTCATTCCGTTTTGCCTGGTTGTCTTTCAATAGCACCAAGTCTCCATCTTTAAAGTTGGGACATATGTCCTACCGCTTGCTACGACTTTGAAAGATCAAGAGATATTCACAACTCCACCTGTTCCACGAGATGTTGGCCAGATGTTGCACTTATTTCCACTTCTGGTGATGAAGATCTTTACTGTCAAAAGTTCCTGGAGGTGGAGGATAACACAGACTTTTGCGTCAGGAGCATAGCAGGAGTCAAGAGAAAATGTGACTCTGGGTCTGAAGAAACAGGTACGAGCAGCCTAGCAGTTAAGATTGCCGTTACTTTCGCCATTACGGTAGACAACACCTTGTAAGTAAGGTTTGAGGAGCTGGATTACATGAATATTGAGGTTAGTATTTGTCTGGAAATCACAATCATGCGCTCTGGATCTGAAGGAATGGGATTGTGTCAGGTAACACTCTACACCTGTGGTATGGGATAGGAACAAGAATGCGGTGACAGGTGATTCCCGGTGCATTTAATCAATGCTCCCCTAAGGTCAGTGCTCAGTTACTTGATGCTTCAGTCTCAAAGGAAGTATCCTGTTCCATAAATTTTTTGGGTGATAGTATTTTTACTTTACTAACGGCAGTGGACGTTACAATTTTCCTCTGAGTTGCACTCAAGAGTCCTTAAATCCACTTAGTCTCTAAGTTGATTGTTGGGGATGTTGTTGCCGTGTGCCAATCTCTTCCAATACCTGCCGTTTCTTTCATTCAAGGTGATGATATGACTGTCAGCAAGCTAAACTTAAATTTAACCTTTGGTTAAATTTGGTTAAAGTCCTGTCACTTTTCAAGCCCTGGTTAACAATGTGCTGAGAGACCTGCTGGACTGTTTCGTTTTTGTCTAATTAAATGACATCTTAATCTTCTCGTCTGACCTTCCAACACGTGCACCATGTCTGGATAGTCTTGCAGTGCCTCCTCTTGTTACATGACCCTAATTTTTTCTGTGTCTGTCATCTACGAGCGCCAAGCACATCTGGGAAACCAAACAGCTGCTACACAGGAGGATGGCCCAGCACAGAAGGAGCAACACCTCAGGGCCAGAATCAGCTGTGTACCTTCACCTTAAGGACAAAGGACATTCATTTTTGGACAAGAATGTTCAAATATTGGACAGAGAAGATAGGTGGTTTGAGGGAGGAGTGAGGGAAGCTTTGCATGTGCAAATCAACAAACCCTCACTCAACAGAGGTGGATGCCTCAGAGACAACCTATCTCCATCCTACTTAGCTGCCCTTTCATTCATCCCCAGAAAAATCTGGCCCAATTCACACACTCACCAGATTGGCCACATTTAGCGACCTGCTAAATGGGTGTAGGAGGAGAGGCCAGGACGGGGCTGTCACATCTACCCTCCTGCCGCCTTTGTTCCACTTAACGAGCCTATTCAAGGCGGGATTGAGGTGAAATCAACCTGGTGGATAAATTTGTGGGCACAAGCCAACATCCCTCAGATTGACAAAGTTCTGTGGATGGAGAATGAAATGACTCTACCTTAAAGAAAGAAAGTCCAGTTGCCACGACTCAACTTTCAGACACTATATGGCCAAAAGAAATCAATTTACTGAAAATGGGCAGCAAAAGGAGTTCAACAAATGTGGCTATTGTCATGCGTCTGACAGCTCTTATTTGACTGTATCTAGTGTTTTAGTCTTGATGGTTGTTATATAAATACACCCATACAAACATAAAAAGATATATATTTGTATACAGTACAGTTTTTATATGTCAGCCTCATTAAAAATGCTCTTCATTGTTTGTAGGAGAGTCATTGTACCCTGGAGACATGAACTGTATAATGTTAGCTTTTCCAGACCACTTCACATGCAAGCCTACAACCCTAATACATGGAAATATGCTTGATCCAAGGATTTCCTTCCGCCATGGCTCAGAGAATGTGGGTGAGTCAATGGTGCTAGATGAGTCA
Organism: Denticeps clupeoides; assembly: GCF_900700375.1. Classification (NCBI taxonomy): domain Eukaryota; kingdom Metazoa; phylum Chordata; class Actinopteri; order Clupeiformes; family Denticipitidae; genus Denticeps; species Denticeps clupeoides. The sequence goes on from NC_041707.1 coordinate 25,331,384, forward strand.
GACACCGCCTTCACTGTTGCTCCAGAACATGCGTTTCTCCTCCCCTGACCTACCCCAACTTCATCTCCACATGATAATGTGAAACCTTATTAACACTATGGTAAACAATTTGCAGGCTACTGGCGGTCAGGCTTGAGGGCATGAACGACTTTGAAGTTTGAAAAGATCATTCTTCCACAATCTACATCTCATTCACGAATGGCGCTCTTTTTCATCCATCAGTCCTCTTCAACTAAATGTGGCACATGAATCTGTCATTCCTTCTGACAGAATGTTTATAAAAGTTTGAAAGAACAATAGGAAGGAAAGCATGTCAAGTTTAATAGCTGTTCTAAATTTGAAAGCAACCCATACAAATTGTGCAAAGCAGCAAGGTAACCATGGCAACATTCAGTAAATAGAAAAAAAGTATAGCAACAAAAATGCATATTGTTAGTGTGTTCAAATTGGCTTGTGTTAACCATGCTTACAAGAAAAGTCTAACTGCATGTCTTCAAAACATTGGAAGTAGAAATTTGTCTTTTCAGAAACAGCAGTAATAAGGCATCATTGTTGCAATTGCATATTGCTATTGCTTATTCTCAGATGAACAGTTAATCTTGTTCTTTTGGGAGAAAGCAGTTTTTCAATGATCAAATATTCCATTCAGACTGTACTGTCTTGTTGTCAGAACAAGGAGCTTGGGATGCACTAGCGGCTGGTGTTTGAGTCTCTGGTTGAAGCTCTTGTGACTGGTTGCGTACAGTGGCAGTGAGTGGAGTGTCAAAGCCTGAGTGGCGGTAGAGGCTGCGGCTTCTCCGGGGTGCCTGTGGCAGTTGGAGATATGAGCATTCAGATGTTGCACTAACCTCAGAGTACTGGTACTGCAAAGCAGCTAGACGTAGATGTGGTCAACAGGTATGGGGTTCTTTAGGCTCGGATGTGATTTCAGATGTGAGATGAGAATCAAGGTTGGAGATAGAAGAAGTGGTCGAAAACATCAGGTTCCAAAAAATGCCAAAGGGAAAATCCATTTTTGTAGTCAGGTCAAAAAGGTTAAACGATGTGTAGCAAGATCAGTCCATGAAAGGCTTACATCAAACGAGAACAAGCATATTAGTTTGCAATTTGTTGTTGTCCTTACAGTGTTTGTGCTGGGCCTCATGGATTCCTACCAGTTTGCCAGGGATGTGATTGTTACGGCGCCCTCTGGCGGCCGTTGGTGGAACGGTGACTGTGACACTTGTATTAATTGTAATGTCTGACACTTTGTCAGAAGCTTTTATCAAAAAGCTATGCATAGACAAGATCAGTGCTTCCCTGAAGCCCCCTGCCTGTATCAAGACAAACCAGGACCCAATCTCAATTCCCTCCCACATACACACATTAAAATAATAAAATGAGTAATTACACACTATTATTTGAAAAAAAAAAAAAAAACGCAGTTATTTTACACTGTAGGCTATATAAAGTATATATTAGAGCCCTAAAAGACCCGACTTGACCTTTATGCTGTGTGGTGCATTTAATTAAATGACAGTCACACAGTCATTGTTTTTACTACACCAATAACATACAGCCATGACCCTGAGAGTTCTTACCGGCTTTCCTTGCATGCTACGAGAGGTAGACTAAAAGGTAAAGCAACATGTGCATATTTAAAATATAATCGGCAGGTGCTCGCTTCCATTTCATAGTGGTCTACCACTATGTACCATCCGACCTCTACAACTCATACAAAATGCAGCAGCACGACTGATCTTCAACCTTCCCAAATTCTCCCACACCACCCCTCTGCTACGTTCACTCCACTGGCTCCCAGTAGCTGCACGCATCAGGTTCAAAATACTGATGCTGGCCTACAAAGACAAACATGGAGCAACGCCATCCTACCTCACAGCCCTTATTACACCTCACACTGCACCTCGTTTACTCCGAGCCTCCAGTACTGCTCGTCTGGTCCCTCCATCTCTGAAGGTAAAAGGAAAACACTCATCTAGACTTTTCTCCGTCTTGGCCCCTCGGTGGTGGAATGAACTTCCCCTCGAGGTCAGAACAGCTCAGTCACTGAGCACCTTCAAATGACAGCTCAAGACCTTCCTCTTTAAAGAATATTTAGATTAAATTGTAATTTTCTTGTTGTCGAACTTTGTGTACAGATTCTACAACAGAGTGAATAAAATAGATGTATTCATAGTTGGGGTCCTAGTGAACCGGAATTGATCTCTTTATCGATGGTAACTTGAAAGCACGTTGTAAGTCGCTCTGGATAAGGGCGTCTGCCAAATGCAGTAAATGTAAATGTAAATTTCACCTCCTCAGCATCAATTTTGCTATCTTTCTCATGATGATTAAAATGCAAGAGATTTCTTTAAAAAAGTAATGTTTAATTAAACAACATGCAAAACACTTTTACTGAAGCAAATTTACAAACTGCGAATCATACGGATATGATAGTTAGTTTAGACCGGAAGTCCGTGTTTGCTGACAACTGATTTACCCGAGGCAAAATAAAATGATAGAAATTGAATTCAGACCCAACTTGGGACTTTATAGATTTAATATTTACAAATATCATCTTGGCAACCTTGACTCAGTGACAATTCCTGGGGGGTGAGTTATATATCTATCTCATTTTTCTGGAATTCCCTCCCAAGCACATTCAAGACCGTAGTCAACTGGCCAATTCAGATCAGTTATAAAAATTTACCTGCATCTGATGTATATTTGAGAATCCTTTCAGGTATAATAATAATAATAATAATAATGTGTTATTATAATTATTGTTATTGTTAAAGAGAAGTAAAGAAAATATATCTCGCTCTATCCAGCACAGAAAATGTATTAATTAAATAACCTTTGTAGATGGAATGAAATGGCAACAAGGTGGACAGGATTTTTTGTCACAGATGCGGTGAGCCCTCAAGTCAAGCTGTATATGTAATATGATATTTAATTAATGTCAATACCATTGAATTCTTGGTTAAATACAATAGAAAAATTTATTTCCTAGAAATGTTTAAATGAAAATTGTTCAGCTGGAAAATTATCAAAATTCTGTAGATAATGTCTTCTGTAAAAACACACAGAAAAGATGCAATGGCTGGAAATAAAATCACTTCACATTCCTTCAGTATATTACATCTCATTGAAATTAGATAATCTGTAGGCATAGCACAGCTCCAGGCAGACATACTTTAAAATGTTGTTTTCCATTAAAATTACAACCTATAACTTACTGCCCTTCCTTCATGTCCATATGCCCTGAACCAACTCACTCACTCTATCTCTCTTTTTTTTTTTTTTTTAAATCATGTCTCCAAAGCTGCCAGCTTTATCAGCAACCCTCTTCCCTATTTTCTCTCCCCCACTGCACCCTGTCCTCTCACTAGCCAGGTTATGTGACCCCGGGGCTTCCAAGTGTGTGTATGTGATTACCTCTAGGCAAATGAAGTGGCAGAGTGACAGATAAGTCATACATATAAATGGAAGCCTACAGGTAAACAGAGAAGTATAGTTATAATGATAATGATGTTCTGATTCTGTTCTTTTGTATGCTTACATCAACACAGAATGGTTCAGGAAATCTAGGCTAGTCTCTAGCTACTGTTTATCGCTGGTGGAGTTTGTGACTGTGAAATGCAGACCATTTTAGGTTCTGCGCTCAGTATGGTTTTATTCTGTGAATGACAACAGGTTGTTAAAGGGAGCAACGGTCCCCTCCTTCCTCCCTCTGCTGGTACACCGGGTTTCTCCTTTTAACGTTCGCACTGTTCATGCAGTCAACCATGTCCATAGTCGGGGCCACAACTCCACCAATCCCGGAAGGACACGTTCTGCATGTCCTGCAGAAAAACAAAAGAAATACAAACAGACCTGCCCTGCAAAATCCCTGTGGATTTTGCAGCTTTATGTGACCAGGTATCACAGCAGTGATTTAAGGCCCACAGAATATTTGGGTTGCAGCCTAGCCCTTACCCCTCTTTCCAATCTCAGGTTGCCCTCCTGCTATGGCTGCTGATCGACCAAGGCGCCAAGTGGGTGGTTGCTCATCTTTCATTGCCGAACCCTGCGTCTCAGCAGGCCTTCATAGAGGAATTCAAATCCACTTTCTGTCATCCGGACGGTGTGGAAACATCCTCCCGGCTTTACCATCTATTACAAATAACTGTCAGTCATTTCAGCACCACATTCAGAACCCTGGCTATGAAGAAGCCCCTGGGGTCCCATGGTCCCTCTGGACCTTCTCTTATGAAGGTCTGGTCTGTGGATTTGCAGTGAGGTGGTCAGCCAGGAGATGTCTAACACCTTTGAGGCCTGTTGGCCTAACCAGGACCACCAGCCCAGCCACCAGCATTCACTGAACACCCCGACCTCCTCCTTCACCACCCAGACCGGTATTCAAGCATCAACCTATGGCCAACAAAAGACAAAGACAAAAAGAGAATTTTACCTGCTGTGGGCAGAGTTGGCCAACAATCTACAGGTCTCCACCGCCATGGCCAGTAGCCTCTTCAAAGTTGGCTACGGTTATCAACTGTCCATCTTCGCTCACCAGGAGCCTGCCGGTGGGGTCCCATCGGCCCATCAACTGATCTGGGGCTGCTGACATACCTGATACAAGGTGCGGTCTGCCCCCATCATGACCACCCGTCGCTCAGTTGCCCAGCACAACTGACGATACCCACATTGACTGCGCTTCCAGGTGGGCGACATGCCACCGTCAGGGTCGCCTTGGAGGGGGGTACTGTCATGTCACTCATGTCACATGACCAGGAGCAATGCCAAAGTAGGTGATGCACCCCCTATTTATTCAAACGCAGACCAAATAGTGATTGCTCAGTTATTTATTGCCTAAACTGCAATGACCGACTTCTCCATCCAGAAGGACACAGTCAGTGTATACCAGTCACGTGTGTTATGGCCCTCCTCTCATCCCCTCTCTGCTCTCGCAGCACACTAAGGCGAATTACCTAATAATACAAAATATCTGGACATATTACTGTCTCTAAAATATGAAAGTGCTGACACAGCAGCTAACAAAAACAACCATATCATGGATGTACTCAATTCTAACTCAATTATATTCATAATATATTCAATTATTAATAACACAACTATTTACAGGTTAGTCTAAAAGTGACATTAATGACAAACAGGGAAAACAAAAACACAATTAAAAAAAGAAAATGGACAATCAAATTTTTTTCCAGTCAGAACCATGCGTTCAGCATAATGACACACGCTTAGATCATGGAATATAAAACAATAATTTCAGCCATTTATAACTTAAATACACATAGATACAGTCAATAACATGGAGATTACTCCACGCACATCTCACCCCTTTCTGTCCGCAGAACACACTTAAAGCCATAGGGCGCGCCATTAATTCAACCCCAATGGAACAAGAAATCTAGAAATGAAGTTCATCCTTACCTCCTGGATTTTGTCCAGCCCTCCTCTCCACGTATTTTCACACTAGTGTTAACATCCGTGGGGTTTCAGCTAACACTGTCTCACGCTCGCAGAGTAAACGGTGGAGACTCACCAGCCCCCTTTTGCTGCTCTACAACTTGGTTTATCGTCCTCATAAACACGTGCTCTTTCCTCCAGTCCCACCTCATTCGTGTGACATTCAGCATTGAGTAAAAAAAATAAAATGATCATCCAGAATGTCTTCAATTGAAAAAGTACAATAACCAATGTAAACTCTGGGGCTTGGATACAAAAAGTGTTTTATTGCTTTATTAAAATAAATACCAGCAATGAAGCTGGCAGCCCATCATGGTATCCTTCATGAACCAACACAATTTAACAAATCAATCAAAGTAAATCATTTTACTGACATGATTTAGGCAAAAAAGTAAATTTTACCAATATTTTTTGCATATATTTGAGCAAGGTGACAATTTATTGTCATATATTAGACACAGAACCAACAGTAGCCTGAAACATAATCTGGGTTTTCATATCACAGAAAAGTAAAAATAGGACCCTGTAGAAATATGTGAATAAAACTAATGTGTTTATCTTTGTGTATCTGAGATTGTGAGAATGGGTAAATCTGAGACACTGGCTTGGAGGGTGGGTGTTCTGGCATTTCCCTCTCTGTGCCAAGTGCTCCTGGCCTTCAGTGCTGTTTTGATTGCTTATTAATATTTGTGGCACTGCCTCCCTCCGCCTGTCTCTCACAGCCCACTAACGTCTGCATCTGGTCAGCCCTCTCCAGAGCTGTGGAGGTGGATCTTCTTATAACTAGTTCTGCTTGCTTCTGTCTATTTGTCATTTTAATTAAATATGTCAAAAAAATTCTTTTTTCTCTTAAGTAATCCACTTTTCAGATATTGTACAGCAGGATATATAGGCATATCTGTTCGGTATGTGATCCACAGTTGTATATTGACACATTTAATTAAATACCGATCTTTTTTACTTACAGTTGATTTTAACTTGCTGGTCAGACACTAGGTTATAATTAATTGCCAGCCTGTCTCTGCTGAGATGACAGCCCAACCAACCACCCCTCCCCCCAGTCCTGTCAGGCATCGTTTATCCAGCTTTATATTAGGAAATGACTCCACACTTCATGCACATAAACATACAGCATGTTGGTCTTAATTAAACTGCAGCGGCAGACTTGCTTTCTTTGTTAATTAGATTTTTGTATAGCTGCATTAAAATATTGTTTTGCCTATTGTTCACCCTTTTAAAGGTGTGACTTTCATGAAAGATTAAGTCAAGGATATGTGGAAAATGAGACTCAGCAGGCAGTGTAAAATTAACACTCTTGAATGAATAGAAAAGTAACAATTTGGATTCTGCAAGTTCACACCAACCCAAACTGTGCAAATGATCACTAACAACTTTCCTGCTGAAATTAAAGCAGAACCCAACTTTCAACCTGTGATATTTCACCTTCATGTTCAGAAACCTTCAGACAAGTCACAGACCTGAAAACTACTGTAGTCTCTCATTAGTAAATGAGTCTAATGCAGTGAGAAACAACTCACCTCCACAGACCAGGCATGGAGAAACTGATTCTCTGTCTCACAGAAGCCCCAATCAGAGTGCTAATATAAAACATAATTAGCTTGTCAGTCTATTAGAAATACCCTTATCCCACAGGTTTGTTTAACAATACATTCTCATAATCCAGACAAGTTATTTTGTGAAAATATTAGCTGTTTGGTAACAGAAATGTTCAAAGAATATGATTTGGAATACAGCATATTTTAGGTAATATGTCTGAATTTCCACTGCAATGTCGACACAGTGGATCATGGTATTCTGCTCTCTTGCTTAGAACACACAATTGAAATCAAAGGATTGGCACTATGATGGTTTATATCCTATCTTAGTGAGAGAACATTTACAGTTTAGTTGGGTGACATGTTCTCCCCGAAAGCACTACTTTCATGCAGGGTCCCTCTGGTCAATCCTTGGCCCTCAATATGCTCCCATTAGGTTCTATTAATTGGGAACACACAGATTTAACGTCGAGTGCAAACATGATACAGAGACAGCCCTGAAAGACTTACTAGACTGTTTGGAAAATGTTGTGGCATGGGTGGCCTTAAATGTTCTTGCTTAAATCAAGAAAAATTGAAAGTACTTATTTTTGATACCCCTTACCTGCAATGACTTTTGTCACCTTATAAATCAGATATGGCCCTTTGATTGCCTCAGCAGCAGATTTGAACTGTAAATGCTTTACATCTTTGTATGCATCTGGATATGCATATGCATTTTAAACTTATTGTTATTTGACCAGTTCCTCCATCTTCTGGATGTATACATTTATACATATTATGCTTTACCAAAATCAATGCCCACATTTCTTTCCATTTTTATTAATTCCATCCACCATCTATATCCAATTTATATATATATATGTGTGTGTGTGTGTGTGTGTGTGTGTGTGTGTATATATATATAATCCAAAACAACAGTTATAAAGCACCCTTATAAAGACCCCTGTGACAATTTCATCAAATTCCATTACTCCATCTGCATGAGTAGAAAAGACAAGTGGTTAGAAATATGTAAACAATCTGCAGTCATTCACCAAGTTTCCATATTTGTAAGCAAAATTAGGTTTCCGATGCATCCACTATTTATACTAGATTAATACAAAACCATCCCAGATCTTACCCAGTTCCAATTAAAAAAATAATTTACAACAGACACTACATTTGCAGGTTAATTTTTATGTTCCTACGTGGAACTGAAAATCTACACATTTAACTTAAAATTCAGTCATTCACTGGCACACGCTCATATGCATGAAAGCTCTGCAGCGCCCGTCCATGGGTGTTGACATCATTGGCTCATCTTAAAGGCACAGACGCATATTTTTCGCTGCACCACATCATAGTTTTATTGCTTGTATATGCATGTAAATCACCTGGTTACATATATAATGTTTAATCCCAAATAATATATGTTCATATTCATTAATAATATTAACAAGGTTGATATGTGTCTTAATTCCAAAAAAATCTAATATAAATGAGTTTAAATTTTACGTAGATGTCCTACGGAGGTAAATACTGGACGTTCGAAGATGTAAAAAAAAATAAAGCACATCATCTTCACAGTTTGCACCTTCAGCGGATCCACAAGCGGATGTAGAAAGGTGCATTGAAAAATACGTCTTTTCACAGTGGGATATCCATTAATAATGTAATTTTCTTGCACCTGTGTCCCCATGATGACCAAAAAAGTTACCATGTCCAGGTTTGACTACATATTCACGTCCAAGTGGGGTCATAGTTAGACGTCAAAATAACAGACATAGTTTGGACCTCCAGAATTGGTCTTGGACAGATGGACACAATATAGACATGATCTGCATGTCCATAAGGATCATTGGTGCCCCCCTGCCCTCCCTCCAAAACCTGTTCAACTCAGGAACCAGGAAACGGGCAGGGAAAATCATCTCACCCTGGACACTATCTGTTTTTTTAACTTCTGCCTTCTGGCAGATGTTACCGGAGTGGATGTTTCCCACATCCTTTTTTTACCACCAATAGTTGACCTGTACATACACTAATACATTAATTATTGTCCTTATTCGTGGTTACTTTTGGTTAGAATCTGTTTATTAAGTGTTTGGCTTACTTAATAAAAAGACACATTGTCTGTATATCATGCTGCTTGAAAGTCACCAACTGCCGGAACCAAATTCATTTTGTGTGTTACACACATGGCCTATAAAGAAGATTTTGATTCTGATAAGACATCTAATGTATAGTGGGTGGGAGTCTGGGTTTTACATTGCTCACCATGCTTCAGGAACATCACTGTTCTTGTTTTTTGTTTTTTTTTACAGTAAGAAATGTATGTGTGTCAGGTCGGTGAGCTGACGGGAGAAGGAAGCGCAGAGACGGGACATTCGGGGAATCAAGGATTTATTAATAAATGCAAATTAACACGGCACAATGGCTGAAAAGAGGGAAATAAAGGGAGAACTTAAACTTGCCCGCAGGCATGTGCCGATTGCCAAAACTCAAATACAAACTAATACCAGGTCCACACAGAAGTTCAAGTTCACGAACAAGTTCATGAAACAGTTCACAAGAATGCCGCCACTCCAGAGGGGCAGAACCACAAGCTTTTTAAAAGCTGTCCTAATTGGCCCAAGGTGATGTTTCCAGCTGACACCAATCCTGACAGAGCCGCTCCCCCCCAAGGGCTACGTCCTCAGAGGGGGCAACATATGGACACAAGAGACACGACCAAACACACACACAAAGACAGACAGAAGAGAGGGTTATCTGGTTCCCTCTCTGGGCTCTCCGGGACCTCTTCAGGGGGCACAGCCAGGATGACGGGAGGCACGACCCTCTCGTCGCCTGCCAGTGCTGGGTCGTCTTGCACCGGATCCTGACTGGCGCTTGGTGTGGTGGTGGGGCAGGGTTCAGGCTCTGGCTGATCGAACTCCATCCTCAGTCTTTCCAGGAAGTCCCGTAAACCCATCCTGTCTATCTCTGCCTGCTGCCAAAGGGCAGCGCCACAGCCCCATGCTGACCCAGTCAGATGCGTGAGGATGGTGGTGATTTGGTCCGCATCTGAGAGGGAGGGAAGAGCAGCAAAGTACACAGCACAGGATGTTATAAAGTACTGGCATGTACCTTCTGCTCCACTGAAGGGTCTGGAAGGGGCTCCACATGGGGCTGGAGATGGTGGTGGGAGTGTGTCATGGAGGGTGGTGGCGGGGACGCTGGTGCTGCACTGCCATTCAGCTGGGCAACATTCCTCCTCGCTGTCCTCACACCACCGGATGTGACGTGGGTGGAGCCTCGCTTCTGGGTTTTGCGGATTCTCCAGGGGTCGACGTTATCACACTCAAATTAACACCCTGCGATGGCCAAAAACAGGGAAATAAGGGGAGAACTTAAACTAGCCCGCAAACTAATACCAGGTTCAGCTAGAAGGTCAAGTTCACAAACAAGTTCACAAAACCGTTCACAACCGCCTCTCCAGAGGACAACCACAGGCTTTTTAAAAGCTGCCCTGATTGGCCCCAGGTGATGTTAAAAAATGACCACGTCCAAAGAAAAAAGAAATTGAAAAGTTTGATTCCTTTAGACCGAGAAATTATTTCCAAAAATGTGTTAAAGTAAACAATTAAATTTTAATCTGTATGCAGCTGCCAACCTTTTGTTTTATTTAGAATACACTTAAGATTATTGTAGATTCACATATTTACTTATTTACAGGCAATCAGCATAATTCTGAGGACAATCTAATTTTTATTGATTATGATTTGTCCATGTCTTTCACGTCATGACAGTGAGGCCATAAACAAAAACAAAAACAGTACAGCAGTGTAACATGAGGTTAAGGACCGACAGGGACTTAAGGGACTTAAGGGTTACATTGAAGGGGTCCAGATCACCTGAACCTAATAGGCATGCAAGCCCAAGGGAACCAAGGCATCACAACAACCTGCCAAGAAAAGTGTAACTTTTACATTCTTCCACTTCCTCAGTCAGGATTATATAGGATCACCACTTATTTGATGTCTTGAGATTATCAAAATGTCCCCACAAGACAGGTGTTGCCAGTTCTTGCTTATTGTGTGTGGAATTATGCACACTCACATAATACAAGCATACACTGAAACTCTCAAACCTGCTCACACATACACATATTCTACAGGACCCCTTACATGCATTCCTCTTCACACATTTTTGTATATTCACACGCACTCCTGCTGGGACTGCAGGGACTGACGGGGCGAGACAAGCTTTTGTCAAAAAAGAGAGGTAAGGGTTTCATCACACCAGACCCAGCCTGCTGAGTGCTCACAGACAGATTGAGAGAGAAAGTACAGGGTGTACACCCATAGCGAGGGTCCCACCTCTCAGCTCTGAAGGGGGATGTTTGTCTGATATCTTTTTTCCACAGCTGAGCCTCATCCTGACTATAATGCATGAGCCTGCATCTTATTGAAGCACTTCACTTTCATGGCCAATTTAAGACATAATTTAATTTAACTTAATGATTCATTTTATTTTAAGATCAAATATTAAACACTTTATAAAACACAAGCACTTAGACTACAATGAAATGACCAAATTAAGGTAGTGGATATAGTGGAGAAAGAAAGTAATGTTACTAAACAAATATATTATGTTCACTTACAAATTATATTACAATAAGCCAGTATGGAAATAAATTCCTATTTTTGGGTCACTGTTGGGCACCTGCCTCTCATAATTACGATGTCTCTGTTTTCAAAGATTAAGGTCTCTGGCACTAAATATGGACCAACCATGCCAGGGGAGGATATGGTTGTGTGCAAGGCCACAGATGGCTGCCCAACGGGTGAGAGTACCATTCGAGTGTGTGGGCAGACCAGGACAGACGAGCTCATGGTCTTAGGTTTTCTTTCACCCTGGAAACTGGTCATGGACATCATGGATTGGACCTCTTGGCACTAATGTGATCCTCTGAATTTGACATATACATTCTTTTCTACCGAAGTGATTGTCATTGTGAAACACTGCAGCACAGCACACAGTGCACACAACAAAATGCGTCCTCTATTTTAACCCATCACTCTTGGTGAGCAGTGGGCAGCCATGACAGGCACCCGGGGAGCAGTGTGTCTGGATGGTACTTTGCTCAGTGGCACCTCAGTGGCACCTTAGGAGAACCTTCTGATTACAGGGCCCCTTCCTTAACTGCTAGGCCACCACTGCCCCATTGTATTGTTGTGGATAATACAATGAACAATAATTCATGAAACATCAATAGCAGACTCATGCAACCAATTTGAATTTGCGAGGCCTGAGGGTTTTTTGTGGTTTGTGTTGTTTAAGACAAAGCAAGCGATCAGTAATAAGAGGTAAACAGATCTTGCACCCAGTGTTATTTTTGGGGTAACAAAGCTTGCACTACTTTGTGACATATTGACAGGTACTAGGTTCACATTGTCCAAAATGAGGAAGCAGCTATGGGTTTCACCTGTTTTAAATGGAAATAATATTGTTTTTAATATTATTATATGTTTTCTGGTTGAAAGAAACACCTAAACCGAAAAAGCTGCTTCTCTTAACATACAACTTACAAATAACTAGCAAGTGGTCCTTTTTTTTATTTATTTCTACTAGGGCTGTAAAATGAACAGATTTAATATTTTGAAATACTGAATAAGTTCAAATAAATTAATGAAATGAATGCAGGTGTGCTTTGTTTATTGTGTGCTTTCACATAAGTAACAATGAAACCAGCTCAACTCTGCACTAGGTAATTTGCCAAAATGTTTGTGGGAAAATGTCTATGAATCTATTTGACCATTAAGGCCTAATACATACATTATGGCCTAATTTATATGTATGTCTCCTGAGAGTATACCTTAAGGGCTAAAGTTAATTTATCATTTATCAGACGACCTTATCCAGAGCGACTTACTATCAGTTATTACAATCAGTCACCCTGGAGCAATTTAGCGTTAAGTGTCTTGCTCAGGGACACAATGGTAGTAAGTGGGATATGAACCTGGTTCTTCTGGTTCATAGGTGAGTGTGTTACCCACTAGGCTACTACCAGCTACAACTACCTAACTAAGGACAAGTAAAACACAATACCAACTTTGCACTAAGTTACATTACTTTTAATTCCTAAAGTTCTGAACATATGGATTCATTGCCTGACACTAGAAACTTGGTGTTTAATAAACTGTGATGAACCAATTAGGTTTGAGAGCATCTGTCAGATTTCACAAGACATTCACACTTTAGCTCTATAGGTGTCACATCACACAGCTATTGTAGTCACATTGAAATGATGCAAGTTTCTGTGAAACTGACTTTTAAATTTTGATTTCTCCCTGCATTGCAAATAATACAGGTGAAATCTTTATGTATCGCTGAATAATGTCAGACATTATTCAACAAACACAATGCACACAAAATAAACATGAAAATATGCATTTTCATTTATGCAAAGAGAATCATTCACCATACCTGTTTTGGCTGAGATAAACATCTTGAAGCAGATTTCTAATTATCAGCCATGTATTCCAGAAATAGAAGATAACAGAGACAATTTTGGGATTCTGAGCTCCTCTCCTTCGCCATGCATTCAATTTTTTTAGAGAGAGCGTGATATAAGAATTTATCATAGAAGATGTCCTAGAAACAATCCCATAGGACCAATTTCTAAGAAATCCGTACATCAAATGGCTGTCTGAAAAGTGCCAGGATATGTCTCTGGAGCTGCTGAATTCTTGTGTTATTAGCACATTAAACGATTACCCCATGTTTGTATGAACACAAGACCTCTGTAGTAATGTGTTGGCTGTTGTTAATAGTGAGTAACAGAAGAACAACTGGCTGACTGGAAAACCTGAGAGCTTCAAATGTAGCTTTGAGATTTTACAATTACCTCAGGAGAGCTGTTTATTGTGGGTTTTATATCAGGCTGTGTGTGCTCATCTGGCCCTCCATCTTTTACTCTCTCGTTAACTAACAATTTGTTAAATTGGCTGTTCAGACCTTTGCATGCTCACTCTTGCATACTATTATTGCTGAGTCAATCTAACTAAGAATTTGACAAATGGAAATTGTTATTGAATATTGTCAAAATGACCAAGCATTATTTATTAGTCCAACTTGCTTCTTTACTAATGGTGTGTGATGGTACTGATTTGCTACAAACAGCCTTGTGTGAATAATAGATTTCCCCTAATTTGAAGTTTTAGCAAAGCAGACTGGCTAAATGAGAAGGAGGCAAAACTAGAAAAGCACCCTGCGTAACTCACATGTCAGACGATGCACCAATAATGATTTTTCTTGTTCTGTATCTATTTCACAGCTCAAGGGTCAATTGTTTTCTCATGTGAACACATTGTTAGTTGCTTTGTGTCCTTTTGTGCTTTGTGATTAACTGAGTTTTATTGACTGTATGTGCTATGATGTGGGCTAATTACACTGTTGGTAAAATTTGCTTGCATTGTGTAAATTGTGATTTTTTTCCAATATACCCACTCATGCGCCATGCAGACAGACAGAACACACAGGCACTGAAAGGTTATTGACTAACTCACCAGCTGGTTACTCTTGGTAACTTAGCAACTGGCCAAATAGTAGAGAGGCTGACTGACAAAAAAGTAATGCTTCATATCTGAAACTGGTGCAGGAATTATGCTCAATGCATTAAGAGACAAGAGCAATGGAGCATGGGTCTGTTAATGAAAGAGTCAGAAGCAATATCAAAGTAAGTGTTGGAGTGAGTGAAATGTATGTGCACAATAGCAACAGACATTGGCTGGATGTACAATTTATTTAAATGTACGTGTGAAATAGAGAATGGTGCATTTCTTTGTATGCCAGAAATAGAAATAGAGAGAACTGCTGGCATGTTTGTGATTGTATATTTCTGTCTTTGCTCATCTTACATGCTATTTGTGCGAGTTTTCTCCCACTCAGTACAACAGGTCTCCTGTGCCTCACCTTCAAAGGCTAATAGAGCAAACAGGCTCAAACCAAAGTAGCACAGAGTCCTCTGCACTTAAGTAACAGAGGTCCTGCTGGATATTGAATGGCACTCAGTCTGTGTTCGATTCCGAACAATTTAAGGTGATTTGAATCCTTTTTCAGTGAAGGATGCTTGTTGAGTGCTGTTTGTACTGATTCTATTATTCACAGTGTTGTCTGAACCTTTCATTTTTAATAAAATACATAGAACCAAAAAAGTATCAATACTGCCCTACCACCATGCGTGAGGTGTCCATTAATGACCTGTGTGTCAATGATTAATGCAATTTGATATTAGAGAATTTTCAGTAAATAAAAACAACAAACTTATTAGCAATTATCAAAAGTAAGTGGTCATATTAATTACTATATCACTATATATTTTTTGGAAATTACCAATTTCTCACCAACCTTTTAACTTTTGGTTCATGTTTGCCTTTCCAATTGCTGTTGTTGTTGTTGTGTAAATAGGTAAGTAACAGTTATTTTTTTTAGGAACATGACCAACACAGATGGCCATAGTGTCTGCCTCAACTTTATTATGACTATAAATATCATCATACCATAGTTAGTAACCTGGCATTATTATTTGGTACTTATTTCTGTAGTGTATCTTCGATAGCGCATGAGAAGACAAGATGACGTGAGCAAGTTTATGACAACTGATGCCATCTTTTGTGAAAATCACAGTAAAATGACTTTATTGTGCTGTGGCATGTATAGAAGGTTAATTAAGGTCAAACAATAAAAATTCAAAACTTACTGTGGAGACTGAATTTGTTTTCCAAATCCCAGTATGCCCATGAGAAAGATACAGATGGTGGCCAAATGTTACCTAAATTGTAGCAAAATGTCACCATGCAGTAGAAAATTGTTTATTTTTTCAGTGAAAAAATGTATTCTATTGGGTGGACAGAATTGAATTGCATAGAGCCAGAGCTGACCAGTCTTAAATGAGAAAGCCATGCTCTCATCCTGTACCGTGTGGCATTTATATAGAGAAGACAGTTCCTTTATACTCAGTTTTTATGTGGCTAGATGCTCAGGTCAGATCAGGATATCTGCTCATATTGCAGAGCATGAAATCTATGCCTAGATCTGCTGATTAGATCAGAGGTTAACCAAAGTAGCTATGGAATAAAGATCTTCTTAATCCTCTGACAAGAAGTGGGGTTTTGAGCAACAAGACAACTTAATGGACAACAAATCCCATCCAGCTCTGCTCAGGCTGGAATGGGAAATAAGGAATTAAGATGGGAGATTTGCCTCCAGTTACTCAATCGCAGGCCCAGGGGGTTGTGCTTTTAGGTATTGTGGCCTTGGGGACTTTTGGGATCTGGCATCCTGCTCTGATCTTAAGGATAAGTGCAGAAGATGAAAAGGTCCCATTATTCCAGTGCCTTCCAGAGAGAGTGAGTGATGGATAAAAAAATAAGGAGTTTATACAGTGTAAAAGACTAATGTATTAGATCAGTGCAGTTTTATCTGTTTATTTTGTTAGATTTATATATTGGATTAACATCAACGGGTCCTTGAGGCATAATTTTAGATATAGTATAACCCAGCCACTGGGGATACATGTGACTTGGTGCTGGTCCCAAGCCCGGGTAAATGGGGAGGGTTGCATCAGAAAGGGCATTTGGAATAACTTGTGCAGACAACCAAACCAATTTTTTTTGCCAATTACCATTAAAGGTCAAATCTATGTGTGTGTTTGGTTTGGTAGTTGGTCTGGTATCAAAATGACTAAAATAGAGATTCTATTTGTGATATCCGCTGTAGCACCTGTAGACCAAGTGTATTACAATAAATCATTAGAACACCCAAAGATCCATGCTTTGTGTGCAGTGCTGTGTAGTGTCCATTTAGTCCCATGAAAGTTGAATATGCAGGCATTCACATAGCTGACATCCATTATAACATTAAATCTCAGACTTGTTACAATGCCAACTTTTACAAGGACCAAACTGTGTTGCAAGATGACTGGATCAGGGTAGCAAGTCTTGAGGAGTGCTTCTGGTGGTTAGTACCCACAAAAATCAAGGAGTTTCAGGCCATGGCAACAAAAAAAAAAAAAAAAAACAATTAATAAATAAATAGGTACACTGCTCTGGGTGAGTCCCCACCCTGTGCCAATGTCCCATACATTAAGTGGTTATGTACAGTATAGTGAATGTGCTAGAGGTACAGTTTAAATTATGGAAATTATGTTTGTGTTAAACTGGTAGTTCTGCTATATGAATTAAAATTTTATAAAACAATTCTGTAAACCTTTACATTAACTTGGGTGGCATACTTTTTTTTTGTGATTTCAGCCTTTGCCTACCTAACGATTGCTGTAGACCATGCACCCCTTCATTACATGTCATGCCGTGATGGCACTGACCTCTTTCTGCAAGATAATGCTCCCTGCCACTTTGCAAAGATAATTCAGGAATATTGAGTTCAAAATATTGACTTGGTCTCCAATGCCTGATCATGCATATCTGGGATTTGAGAAGTCCATTACATGGTCCTTCCTCACAATATGTAGGTCTTAAAGGATCTGCTGCTAACATCTTGGTAACATGCCCCTCCTTTGTTGACAGGGACCAGTCACCAAGTCCCAGCTCTGTTCGGTTCTGTGTTATTTTTATTGTAACAGTATTGTAAGATTGTATTTCTGAGAAGATGACTTCATATTTATCAAGGGATGTATTTTTTTATCCCATCTTTGAATGCTGCCATTACAGAGAGAGGAAGAGAGGCAGATAGAGAGGTATTGAAATTGAAGGTAATAGGATCGGGAATGCACAAGCCCATTTTGTGTATGCACAGGACACTCCTAAACTCACTGACAGGATGAAGGCTTTGTTGTTTTTTAGACTGGGTCTCTTCTCCCCTCTCTTGCTTTCTCCCTGACTGTTTCATCTTTCCTCTCACTTCCGTCAAAAACAAAATTTATGAGAACATTAACACTGTGCTGTTGCAGATGCTAGGGATTTTTAGAAACCAATTTACCATAAGCTATATTTTAAACAGATCAATAAAAGCTATAGTTCCTATTTGGAATGGATTGAAACTAACCAGTACAAGTGAGTCACCTAATCAGACTAACAATGTTTCCCTTCCAGTATCTAAAGCAAGCCGAACAGACTGCACCACTTTATATTTTCTAGCATAACATGTTTATGCCCCTCCTCACCCTACCTGTCCACAAACAGAACAAAATGATATGGAACTTTTGTTTACTTGTACATGAAAATTTAATGCACACTGTCAGGATTGCCTGCAGCTGGGCTCCACACCTGACTCCAATCCTGACGCCCCATAAATGCCGGAAGTTTCCGCCCCTTCTAGGTCTCCGGCATTTTCGTGAACTCAGACATGAACTTGACTTCAGTGAGTGAATGTCTTTATGTTTTTGAGTTCTGGCAATCGGCACACGCCTACGGGTTAGTTTATGTTCTTTATTTAAGTTAAATCGTTTTCGGCCACCGCGCCATTGTTTATTTGTATTTCTTTGTTTATTGTATAATAAAACCCCCTTCCCAGTATGTCAGACCTCTGCGCTTCCTTCCCCCGTACGTCCGTAGTCGTGACACACACAGTGCACACGACAAAATGTGTCCTCTGCATTTAACTCATCACCCTTAGTCAGTAGTGAGCAGCCATAAAAGGAACTCGGGGAGCATTGTGTGGGGACGATACTCAGTGGCACCTCAGTGGCACCTTGGCGGCCCAGGATCAAACAGACAACCTTCCCGCTAGTCCACCACTGCCCCAAAATATGTGTGTTTAGCATTTGATTTAAGCATGTTTTTGTTTTTCATATAATTTAATAAAAATGATATAAAGTGTTATGTCACATTCAGGTCAGGTTCACAAAAGAGTTCACAAAAATGTCGGAGCCACAGATGAGCGGAACCACTGCATCTCTTTTCTGCAGTCTGGATTGGGCACAGGCGTGTCTCCAGCTGAAGCCAATCCTGACACTAGGATCTCACCATTGACAATGGGGAGACTCTTACTGCAATTTCATCAGCATTTACTTTTTAGTATTTATTCATGGAAAACTTCACATTTAGTTTCTTCTGTCATGTAAAAGTGATGATACACAGGATAAATTGTGGGCTTGCACACTTTCCTAATTCAAATATCTTTTCTGAATTAACTTTTTAGGATTCAATTCACAAATGCAATTATCAAATCACATAAGAAATCTTAAATTGTCTATGAAGATGGTGGTGTCTCAAAGCACAATAGACTTTTTACACAAGTAAATGATGTGTTCTGGTAATCTATAAGGTTCTTCTGTTTGGGCTAAAGATAAAATGATATTCTTAGTTTGCAATATTGGCTGAAATAACAATAAATAAATGTAACGCTTTATAGACCGCCTTTGTGAATAGGTTTTGTTTCTCCCTAGCCAAACCACTCTTCATCTTCACCTGACTTCACCCGGCCAAGCAATGGGTCAGAGTTAAGAGAACAAACGAGTTATGATAACAATAGCAACACACACTCTGCAAGATTTGTTTATTCTCAGTGAACGCATGGAGCATGAAATACCCCCTAACTCTCATGCCAACATTTCTAGCCCATGCAGCTTTATTGGGTCTTTTTAAAGCGCTCTGTGTCTCCCCAATTCGACTCTCATTTTCTCTCTCCTCTGTCTTTCATTCCCTGACTCACACAACCCATTTTTTCATCCAGTGTGTGTAGTTATTTCAGTGACTCCGTTATTCTTTCTTTCTTTCTTATCTGCTTTCTGTCTTTCATTCCCAGGTTCAGAAATTTGCCCACTCTTTTTTATTCTCTTCAGCCATTACTCCCCAATCCCCACCATTACTAGCCTTATCTGGCCTCCTTAAGGTGGTGATTGGCTGGCAGCCTAGTGCCCCCCTTGTGCCCTCTTTTCCAGGCCCAAACGAATCCGGCTCGGCCTTGTCCACCAGTGTCTAACATGGGCTGTAAGATAATGGACAGTTAAAGAAATATATACGAAACTAATTGCAACGAATGACAAACGAAAACAGGAAAAAAGAGAAAAACAAAGAAATACAGATAAGCAAGCAGACACAACAACTTGCGTTGCCTCTTAGGGGAAGAGTAGGGAAAACAGAAGTGACGCAATCAACATATTCAAATCATTAAACACTAAATATTGCAAACAAGTGTTTACTCACCCCAAGAGGCCTGAGGTTTTGAAACACTTCTCTAATTTAACAAACTGATTAACAGCTCTGGTTGGGGTGGCCAGGCTGGCTGGCCAAT
Organism: Denticeps clupeoides; assembly: GCF_900700375.1. Taxonomy (NCBI): domain Eukaryota; kingdom Metazoa; phylum Chordata; class Actinopteri; order Clupeiformes; family Denticipitidae; genus Denticeps; species Denticeps clupeoides. Next base: position 25,351,609 of record NC_041707.1, read on the forward strand.
CAGATTTCAAGTATGGCGCTGTGCACACACCCCTGGCCAATATGTCCTGCCTGCCAGTCTCTGTGCTGTAGGACCCATTGCCGGGAAGCCTGCTGCAAGTTCCCCAGCCCAGCCCACTGGCAAGAGGAAAAGGAAAAGCTGCTCAAGGGTCCTGCCTTTGCCTTAGCGGAGGGAGAAGGAGAGATGAGATAACCCCAAGGCAGGAAGCACTGGGACCCTGTGTTTTCTGACAAGGGGCTATTCACACAAGTACATGGGACCAAATCACCCACAGGTTCTGCCAATTAAGTTTAAGCAATCAGTACCTTTGAAAATAAGACTGTGTCATGTATTGCAGATCTATGCTGATTTCTGTATGGTGCGTGGTTTCTGTTTTTCCATTCATTGCACCATAGTTAAATGTTTTTTCTTAAACAGCACTCACTTTAAAATGTAGAGCATTTGCACCTCATTCACCTCAACCCTGCGTGGCTTTACACAGTGTAATGTGTACAGTGTGAGTGTTTTCACCATTATAGTCTACTAAATCCATGGTATGAAAAAATTAATTTCATATTTACAACAGTTTCACAAAAGAAAAAAGAGGAAGGTAGTGGGGGAGCTATTGTCAGCTGCATCACCTGTTTTTCTCCTCCAGGCAATCGAATGAAAATTGCCTTCATATTGATTTGTTTCTGAAGTGTTCAAAATTCTGATTTAGAACCCGAAAATCCTTGCACATAGTTATTTTTTGCTTGCTTGACATTCTCAGCTCCTCAAAGAATACACTCAAAGGTTCAAAGAATCTTCCAGGGTCCCACTGTTACAATGTATTTTACTGTGTCTTTCTGTGCTATGTCTTCTGTGTTAAATGGAAATGTAGGATTTTCTATGTTGGGTAGACCAAGCTGATAGAGGTCAGAAATTTCAAATGAAGCAGTTCGCACTGGTTCACTTTCCAAAAACTACTCAACCAACTACAGCATGCAAACTCCACACACACACAAGGTCTTATTTGAACTTATAATCTTGCAAGTGTGAGGCCACAAGGCTAACCATCACACCACCATGTGGACCTATTAGAACAGTTTGTTTACCATTACCATTAACTTTTAAATTCCTTTCATTTTTTTCAAACCAAGGCAGACACCCCGGCTGGTTCTTGGGCACAATAGGTATTCCTTTTTCCTTTTTATATCATACAATTACATACACTAGAATATATATAGGTTTGGTACGAAAAGTATTCCCCCTTAAATTTTTCACTCTTTGTTATGTTGCAGCTGTTTGCTAAAATCATTTTAATTCATTAACAAACAACATCCCATATTGACAGAAAAACACAAAGTTGTTGATACAAATAAAGAAAAACTGAAATATCCCATGGTCCCAAGTATTCATAACCTTTGCTGTGACACTCAGATATTTAACTCAGGTGCTGTTCATTTCTTCTGATCATCCTTGAGATGGTTCTACACCTTCATTTGAGTTGAGCTATGTTGTAGGGTGGTAGTAGCCTAGGTGTAACTCGCCTATGAACCAGAAGACCCAGGTTCAAATCCCACTTACTACCATTGTGTCCCTGAGCAAGACACTTAACCCTATGTTGCTCCAGGGGGGACTGTCACTGTAACTACTGATTGTAAGTCGCTCTGGATAAGGGTGTCTGATAAATGCTGTAAATGTAAATTATTATGAAAGCCACAGACTTGTCTATATAAGACCTTACAGCTCACAATGAATGCCAGAGCAAATGAGAATCATGAGGTCAAAAGAACTGAAGAGCTCAGAGACAGAATTGTGTCAAGGCACAGATCTGGCCAAGGTTACAAAAAATTGTGCTGCACTAAAGGTTCCTAAAAGCACAGTGGCCTCCATAATCCATAAATGGATGACATTTGGGATGACCAGAACCCTTTCTACAGTTTAGCTATCAGGGAAGATGTGCCTTGGAGAGAGGTAAAGAATCCAAAGATCATGCTGTGGGGGTGTTTTGCTGCTGCAGGGACAGGACAATTGGTTGCAATCAAGGGAAAGATGAATGTAGCCAAGTACAGGGATATCCTGGATGAGAAACTTATCCAGAGTACTCAGGACCTCAGACTGTGGTGAAGGTTTGTGCTGTGTGTACATTAATGAGGAAAAAATGAACTTAAAGGTTTTTAGCAAATGGCTGCATTATGACAAATACTTTTCATACCCACTGTAGTCTTTACTGGCTATGTAGTTAAAATCCAAGAGTGATGCAAATTCAGTATTTGTATGTGATGGTTTGTCATCCAATTCATCCAACTTTGGACTTCAAATCTAAACCCAGGCCTTGTTTATGGTTTTCTTTGGTAGTTACTGATTCTGAGAAACATACCTGACACTGTTAAAGGGAGGGTGGAAAAGCAGCAGTAGGCTGTGAGTTGAAGAACCTTGATATATATTGTGTATTGGTGATGTTTGTTATTGATTTTATTTCATTTTTTTTTGTTCTAAAACATCAAATGTAAGATTGGTACAATCAGATGAAACAGAATTAAACATGAGCTGGAAGACAGAAGCATGTTTCTGAAACACAGAATAAAAATCTGGGTACATTGCTGGAAGAAATAAATAAAAATAAATAAAGGAATAAAGCAATGAATCATGCATGTTAAATAACCTCTGCACCGCACAAACTACATTACTGATGCATGAAACACTTTGTTTAAAGGCTCTGATATATCCCTGTTGTTTTAATAAAACAACGCGCCCACTCACATCTGATTGACATTCTGTTTATTGAAAACATCTGGATCTAGTCTCAGCTTCAAAGTTACTGATACATTTTTGAGGCTCACAAACAAATATAGTAATTGAATTGTTTGTTATTTATTTTCTTTTTCAGTTTTCTGAACGACTTTGATATTACACTGCAATTTGTCTTTTATGTAACACATATTATCACATGCTGACCAATGTGCACCTATGCTCCATATTAGACCCTTACGTTCTCAATGGGCACCCTACTTTTTATTTAAACATCAGTAATACCACATCATACACTACTAAAGAATTAAATAAATGTTCAATAAAATAAATAAATACATTTTTATTGATTATTAAAAAAAATAAATAATGTAAGTCAATCACACTTCTGTGCAAATCAAACTGTCCACTTAGAAAGCACTACTTATTGACAATCAATTTCACATTTTGTTGTGCAAATTGATTAGACAACAGTTGGAAATTATAGGCAATTAGCAAGATATCCCCAATAAAGGAGTGGTTTTGCAGGTGGTGACCACAGACCACTTCTCAGTTCCTGTGCTTTCTGGCTGATGATTTGGTCACTTTTGAATGCTGGCGGCGCTTTCACTCTAATGGTAGCAATAGACGGAGTCTACAACCCACACAAGTGGCTCAGGTAGCTCTTCTAGAATGGCGAGCTGTGTGCTCTGTATGTCAGCATAGTGTCCAGAGCGTATAGGGCGCTACCAGGATACAGGTCATCATATCAGGAGACATGGAGGAGGCTGTAGGACCCAGCACCAGGAACAGGAGAAGCACTACCAGAGCCCTGCAAAATGACTTCCAGCTGGTCACAAATGCATGTGTATGCTCAAATGGTCAGAAACAGACTCCATGAGGGTGGTATGAGAGCCCAACATACAAATGTGGGGGTTCTGGCATTTGCCAGAGAACACCAAGATTTGCGAATTCCCCGCTGGTGCACTGTTCTCTTCACAGATTATATCAGGTTCATACTGAACACATGGGACAGATGTGACAGAGTCTAGAGATGCCATGGAGAACATTTGTAGAACATAGATAATGGTGTGGGGTGGTATTTCTTTGCGTGGGGGGGTTACAGCCCTGACTCCCATTAGATACCAAGCTCCTCAGACCCCTTGTGAGACCATATGCTGGTGTGGTTAGCCCTGGCTTCCTCTTAATGCAAGACAATGCAAGACCTCATGTGGCTGGAGTGCGTCAGCAATTCCTGGCTCACCCGTTCCCCAGACCTGAATCCAATTGACCACGTTTGGGACATCATGTCTCATTAAATCTACTAAAGCCACATTGCACCACAGACTGTCCAGGATTTGCCAAATGCTTAATCCAGGTCTTGGAGGAGATCCCTTGATAAATTTGATTTTCATCAGTAATTTTTGTGTGATTTTGTTGTCAGCATATGCAACACATTAAAGAACAAAGATAATAAGAATATTTCATTCATTCAGATCTAGGATGTCTTATTTTTGTGTAAACTTTACTTTTTTGACCAGTGTATATCACAGTACCTTTGCTAACACAAGAAGTCACTAAACTATAGACTAGACTATAATTTAGCTTCTGGAAGCCTAGTGTTAACTATTATTGAATGTCTTAATGTTTCTGTCCATTTAAGATGGTGTTTTATTTCGGATCAGAACCTCTGACTTGATATTTATAAAAAAACAACAAAAAGTAGTTAAAACATGCTCTCACATCATAAATAAAAGCACCAGCCAACCATATTGTCCAGAAATTATTGTCAATATTCAGTCTTCTTGCACTTTACATTTGTGTACAGTATAAGTGGTGTCAGGGCCACATGTTCACACTCAACAAAGAAGTGTAAATTAAACATATTTGTCATAGCCAACACACCTCCAGCCCATCAGAGAGCGCTAGACCAGCTGTGGAGACAGCCACCCGGAAGTGGAAGTGAAATTTATTCCCCAGAGATGCTAGTCTTCTTTACCTACACCTGACAAACCGTACCTTATGACCATACCTTTGCCTGTCGTCGACTTTGAGTTTTGCCTGCCCCTTTTGCTACGACGATTGCCTGCCTGATTGTACCTTGTGGCCACAACCTTTGCCCGTCCTTGACCTTGAGTTTGCCTACCCCCTTTGCTAAGAGGATACTTACACCACCTTCCTGCCACCCAAGACGTCCTCCCGTCCAGCCAACGCTCTGGACCCGTCCTCAAACCAGCCGTCTTCCTGTTCTCCTCTGTCCCGGTCCGCCCCAGCCACATCACCTCACCTCCTTCCCCGCTGCTCCCCATGGGCCTCCACTGCTCCACTCCCGTTCCCACTCACCTCCTGCCTCCCTCTCACAGACCAAGTGCCTGCGGTCCTCCTCTCCAGCTGGTCCAGTGTCCTCTCCCCGTACAACGACTTGTTCCTTCGCTCCAAGCATGTCTGCAAGTGGGTCACCAAATTCGCACAGTGACAATATTAAATCAATAATGAAATCAAAGCAAGTGACCCACCCACACTCCACTGAGTGTTAAAGACATTGTTTGTGTCTGTGTGTTGTGTCACCTGTAGCCACAGGTTCCTTGTCACATTTCCTTCCTAGGGCCATTCAGCACAATAGGGATCCTCCCAGGTGAAACAAGCACCAGTTGCAGCTGGTTTCTTCTCCTCCGCACCCCTTCAAAAGCCTTGTGTGATCTGGAGTCTCCAAAGCTATCCTTGAGGTTTCTGTCGCGGCTGCCAGTTGCCAGGGTGCACGGCTGCGTACTGGACCCTTGTGCACCAGAAGGACACCACAAGCCAGCACACAGTATAGAAGGGGTTGAACGAGAACATGTGGCCATCAAAAGTCAATTCTAATACTGAAATTCAGAAATACTGCATAATAATAATACAATTAAATGATAGGATTTTTTTTTTGTAATAACAACATTTGTCTCATTTTTATTAGTCAGCAGTATTGTGGAACTCCACCATTTTCACAACATGCACTGCATATCATAGTTCTGATACTGTGTGTTATTGAGATTGTGGCATGATTGGTTAGCCACTGTAGCAGGGTGCATTCTGGGGTGGGTGGTGGAAATGTGTGTCTACCCACCATCATGAAGCTGACTTGTTGCACGAAGTTTCCATCATGTCATAAAGGTTCATTGACGAAAACAACACAAACAAGTGGTCTAATTTACTGCAATGCTGGAGGCACCACATAAAATCTTGCCTAGTGCTTCAAAGTTGTTAGGGCTGGGCTGGCTTGTTGATAACTTTCTTGATTACCATCACCAGGTATGACAATGTATGGAAAACTGCATTCTGTTAGAATGTAAAATAGAATCCTGAAATTAAAATCGCTGATGTATTGGCACTTGTGGGCATCTCTAAGAGGCAAATGCATTTGATTCTTATGAAATAGCACTGGCGCTGTCCTCTTCAGGGAGATTGCTTCCCTTCGATTATTAGCCCATCTGTTCCTTCAGCAGATGCTTTCTATGACCGTGATGCATAATTCTCAGCACAGAAATTTGCCCAGAATGAGTAAAGTGACTGTAACACAGCAGATAGAGAGAGAGGAAGGAAGTCTATGTACAATGAACATTTTAAACAAGGTTGGAGGGAGGGGGTGGTGTAGAAGATTTAGTGGGAGACTGAGAGAGAGAGTGCACATTATGGGCAACAGCCAGACAGAGGAATTGAGAGACATGATGAAGGACATGATGAAACATCTTGCTTTTCCCTCATCACCTCCCCGTAATCTGTTCCCGGTGCTACAAACCTGGTGGTGCTGAAGATGCAACACGTATTTGCTTGATAGCTCTGCACAGAAAGCTGCCATTGTTCTGCAGCGCTGAGAGCTCTGGCTGATGAGGAAAAAAATAAAAGAAAGGAAGAGAAAAGAATAATTACCTGCGTTCACACCCTGCGGAGTCTGTGCTTCCTGTCAGTAACAGGGGAGCGATTGAAGCGATAGAAGCCGCTCAAGCAGGTCCCGCCGAGGGCCCAACATAAACATTCGTCCTTGTCCCTGCATACGAGCCATAACAAAATGCTCTGGTAAAGAAAGCAAGGCTGAAATCTCCAGAGGAGACAATATCGCACCATTGTACTGTTGTTATTGACCCCTTTCGGAGGGACTGCTGCATGCACAACCATGTTTGCGTGCTCAAACATTGAGCTGATACTTTTGCTGTCAGCCTTTAATCTTGCCAAGGTGTGTAGCAAAGACGCAGTTGGCGTGAGGACAGGCAGATGCTGTGTTTACACAAACAGCTGATTGGCATCAGTCATTCAGCCTGTGGAGAAAATGCTTACAGCAGAACATGCAAAATAGAAAAAAGGAAAGTGTATTTGAACAAAGAGAAGACTTGCTTGTCTGAAACAATGCCTTGCATCATTGTGTCTGTTTAAACATGTGACAAATGTGAAGGAGAGTGATATTATAATAGCAATAATAATAAATAGGTGGCTCACCCTTCCCTTTCCTATTTTATTGCTTTGCACAGTTGATTTGTCTAATTTCAGGGATGAGCAGGACTGGATGTGGGTAGGGTAGGCTTCGGGTAGGCTTCGTTAGAACATTTCAATTCAATTAAATTTAATTAGTGCAACTGGGAAAGGGAAAAAATGCAACAGAGCCCCCCAACAATGAAATGAATTACTCATGAGTGAAAGCTTATCAAATCAACAACCTTTAGATGCTGGGAATATTAAATCACAAAAGTGAAAACTGTACATTAAAAAAACAATGGAGCTCTGACCATTGAAGAAGCCTTATAATGAAGAAACGAAGAAACCTTCACAATGCAAAAGATATGTTTAGGCTGTAATTATTCCTTTTCATGCTTTAAATGTTCAGACAAGTAGTTAGTAGTTGTGTAGTGGAAGTTGTAGTTAGTAGTTAGTAGTTGTGTAGTTAGTAGTTGTGTAGTGAATAGTCATTGTGAAAGGCACTGGTTTGCAAAATGTGTCATTCTAAAGTAATAATTCTTTTGTAGTCAAATTACATAATACTTCTGAAAAATTTTATCACCATTATAGAGCAAGTCTAAACAGCCAAGAATATGTTATTATTCAATATCTTTGCACATCTGGTTGCAGTTTGGGTTTAGGAGAAATTGTTAAAAATTGATATATTATATGTATTTAAAGGATTATGAGCACTCAAAGTGTTACATTCAAATTATTGATACTGAGTTTGTGTTGAATTTAATCATATATAGCACTTTTACAACAGTGATCTGTATCACACGTGAAAAACATAAAACTGAGTCAGATCAATTTAAAGGTTCCAGATGACCCTCCAGCAAGCTTATAAACATATATATACACCTAAATTATATATATACCTTAAACCATGCATGAATTACAGCATTAGAGCATTGCAGTAATGAATAGCAGTTTATCACAATCATCTCTGACTTGCAAGGCTTATCTGTGACCCTGAAGTCTTTAGAACCGCTACATCATTCTACTTAGAGATTTAGATAGTCAGGCCTGGATGAATTTTTAAGCTCTCCAACGTATATTTGATGTGCTCCTCAACAAAGGCATGTGCTTGGATTGATGTTCTCTCTTCCATCATGGGTGTGGGCCTTTACGTCAGAAAGAGAGAGTGAACATAGAAGAGCTTCTCTTGCAGGTTTATTCAAATAGCGACTAAAGATTTATCTTCTGCTCCACAAAAAAAAAAACCTGTTCAATTTCACCGACTGCATTGGTGAGGAGGTGAAGTGATTGTCTTGCAGATTTTTTCAGCACTTCAACGAGCATACAAAGAGTGCGGCAAAGAAAAAGAAAAAAAGCTAATTTAATTGGCTGATTAATATCATTCTCCTTTCTATTTGCATGAAGCGCTAAGAATACTGATTCAAAAGAAGCATTTTTGCAACAACTTTGATGAACTAAAGATGCTGGTGCTGACAAAGTGCTGACATAATTTAGTTCATGAGCAAATCTCACCGGGAGAGGTGAGACGCAGTACTGACTGCCTTGGGGCTTCTAATGAAACAGTATTACACCCTTTCATCGCAGAAAGATGGAATGCAAAGTGTTAGATTCATACCTGATTTGTACCAGTGTCTTACATCATATAAATACAGATTCTTCTGTTCAATCAGAGGATGGAAAGATGGAAAACCATTTTATCATTCAGAGCATTTCACTCCAAGCATTCAACACTATTTTTGTCTGCAGTGCAAATACATTTGAGCACTTTTCATGCATAAACTCATGTAAATTGTTTGATATATTACCACATACAATATTTAATACGCTTTAGAAATATTCACACATGTGAATGAACACATGTATAGATGGAAATGCTGTAATTATATAATATTTGGTATTTTGTATTAAATATTTGGTGGAAGACTAAGAAACAATACATGTCCCCTTATTGATTAAGAAAAATACAAATTTTCCCTGGAGGATGTCAGATTTATTCAGTATTTTACGGTCATCTAATATAGGAAAGGAAAAACAATGTTTATAACTACGATTGGTGACACTTTTTTAATAGCAGTCTGAAAGATTTTAATTCTTACAGTTATTTTTTGAATACTGAGATCTGAAGACACAGAATGTCCAATTGTGCAAGAAAAGTCTGGTCTAGTGAGGCTTCAACTCACAACTTACAAGACCAGCTGTTAGCATCTTGGTGTCAGATACCACAGGAATCTAAAGATTTTTTTTTGGAGTCTATGTCTCAATGGGTCAGAGCTGGTCTTGGTTCTATGCAATGAATTTTTTGAGAAGGATGTAGTTATATTTAAAACTGGCTCAATAAAAGCCTCTTAAAGCATCGGATCTTGTGGGTATAATATCTTCCACACCTAAAGTCTGGTTTAAATATTAATGTGTATTAAGGTCTTGTCAGGGGCTGGGTTGGAAGACGCATGTGCAGACCCTTAACCGTGAGTATCTCCAGGGGGACTGTCACTGTAACTACTGATTGTAAGACACTCTGGATAAGGGTGCCTCATAAATGCTACAAATTCTATGATTGTTTTCTTCTGTGGTTGTGGGTTGCTCCCCATCCGCATGGCCTCCTGTTGTTATTATGGACAATTGGGACTTATGTCAGGTCATCAAGATGCTTTATGCCATTCAGAGCAACAGAGTCTTGTCTCACCTTGATGTGTAGCACGAGTCAAAGCACGAATAATATTCTTCGGTTGACAGTTTTTCTTAAACTATTCTGTAATTTTACAAAATGTATTCATCAATTCAAGCAATAAACTGGACAGACTAAAAGGAAGCAATAATTATATACACATAATGATTATAAAATAAGCAGTAGTAGTATAATGCTCATACCATCATTTTAACAAGAAAAAAAAACAAGATACACGTGTAGGTCATTAGTATACTGGATCAGGCCTCAGTCCACCAGCTATTAAATAAATAACAGATTCTATGAAATAGTAATTATAATGAGCTGCCCAGATATGACTAGTGGCTCATCACTGATTTAAGATTTAACAGGAATACCTGTGTTAAACCGTGCCCTTTCCGATTTCATTACAGCTAACAAGCTATGGGTCCATTAACACCAGATCAAAGGGAACAAGAGTTTTAATGGACAGAAAATGGCCGCTAGATCTTGATTACTGCAGTTGTGTATTGTGTGTGGGAGGATATTACTTCATGTATATTACTCATGAACAGTCCAAATACTTGGGGTGTTGTCAGCTTTCCTGATAAAAATAAAATCATGCATGTTTTTTTTTATGTAAGTCTACACTTCCCTTCTAGATTTACAACGTGTATTCGACGTGTGTCTGTGTATTGTTCGATTAATGTTAAACATTACAAATATAATAATCATGATCAACAATATTCGCGAATCTCCTGAAACGTCGTCTCAGGAAAAAGATGTAATCGGTTCTGCTCAGTCATATTTGGTCAAATGTGTAAATGTGCATAGCTGCAGGGGAGCCCCGCCCTCGACTCCGCCCCCGCGGCGCTGGAAGCAGCCTGAGCGGGGCGTGTCGCGGAGAGCGGCGTCCAGTGCGGTGCTGATGCTGGAGCGTCTGTTCCAGGAGTGCAGGTGGAACGGGCTCGCCAGCAGCATCCGCATCTGCCGGCCGAAGAAGGGGAGGAAACTGCATCCTGGATCGTAGACCGATCCGACTGGATAAAATCAATTCATGCAGAGCGACGCAGCCAGGACTTTTACAGTCTCGTCGTTACAGGATACCATTAAAACGGGAAGGTAAGGAAGCTCTGTTGTTATGAGTTACAAACATGTGTAAATGCAGATGGGGTTACAGCGCAGCGTGGCTGTCGCCTCGGGGATCCTGCGACGTCTCCCGGACTGACTTGACAGATTCCCGCTTGATATTTTCTCCACGCGCATCACGCAAGGACCGCACTCTGGAAGATGTTGCGGGGCAATGTTGAAACCCCATCCCCCGCTTCTCGGGGGATCGCGACGGTGACGGTGGTCAGTGAGGGCTGTGACACACACACACACACACACACACACACGATTAAATGCGACGGACGAACGTGTTAGACGCACACACACTGACTCTCGAGAGATCGCAGTTTCAGCCACTTTCTCGCGAGTGTCTTTTCTTCACCTCACAGTCTACACAACACACGAAGTTTGAACTACTTCCAACGCGGACTCGTTTCACACAACACAAGCTTAAATTCCAATTCACTGCTATTGTCCGTCGCTTTGTTGGTTGTATTCATTTGATATCACCATCCCCAATTTTTTTTTTGTAAATAAAATAAATAAGAATATAAAACAGATAAAAAAGCACGACAACTAAATCCACCACATCAATTTATCACATGGAAATATAAGCGATGAGCGAAATTGTTACTATGATTTCAGACGTGAGCTCCATTGTCCTGCATTTACATTTATATCGGGAGCGGTGCGGTGCGGGTTCCATATTCCTCCCCAGCGTGAAGGATTCTTCAAACTGGCCTTTTTCACCTCTGGTCATCACCTCAGATGGACACGGGGTCCCGATCAATCCGGACGGCGAGTTTTTTTTTCTAGAAAGATATTGAATTTCTCTCACGTAACCGGCTCTCCTTCCAGCGATCCTCGGCGGCGGATTAAACCCTCCTCGCGAATCCGCAGCGGGGTTTTCCCGTATTCCGAGGTAAGCCTGGGGAATTTGCGCCGCGTTGCTCGGCTCCACTTTGCGGCGCGTGTCTGGCTTCGGAAACGGCGCATTTGTTTAGTTAACCCCCGCGAAATGCGCGGGGCTCACCGTCAAAAGTCGACAAAGCCTCCCCAGCAGCCAAAAAGGAAGCGAACGAGCACACGCCGTGTAAACGCCGACGATGCTGCGTGGAGAGCTGCCTTTTCCGTCTGGATTTTGGCGTTTAGGCTGTTAGAACCAGTGCCGGGCTGTGTTTTTTTTTTTTTTTTTTTTTTTATTGGCACGGAATCCAAATTATTGGGCCGATTATCCCATAATAGCAAAAATGGTCCGATATCCTCTCCAATTGCATATATGCTGCTGTGCGTAGTATTTCCCATCATTTTATTTTTTAACAGGGTTTGAAAAGTGAAAAAGCAGGTCTGATGACATGTTGAATGTTAATTGTTTCATCTTTAAGTGTTGGATGCCAGAATGTGTGCAAAAAGTAAAAAAAAAAATCATTCATTTATTCATTCATTCAACAAAGAACTATTTCATTTTTTTCCTGGAGAGCGCAGATCTTTCGCTATTCTAAAGGCATGTTTTTACCGTGAGATCTGGCGACATTGCTGTCCCTGTCCGGTTGGTGCTGTCCCTGTCCCTGTCCCTGTCGCGTTTTTAGGAGCAGATGTGAAGCCGCTGGGCAGCATCGCACGAGAAAACGACTCAAGTGGGCCCGGTTTGGGGAGTCGTGGGTATGTTTTATTCATTCCCGCCGCTCAGCCACACAACGTTCATCCGTCGAGCTCCAGCAACGCAAATAGAGCTGCATTATTAACCACGCAGCGTGGACGTGGGAGAAGGAGTCCGCTCTGCATGGCGCCTGCCACCTGCCTGTAGGGACCGTTTTTGGGTATGCGTGGATCTGTTAAAATGGAGGACGGGGTTTCCAGTGATTTGGTGTGAAGCTTTCTGACTTTTCAACATGTTCATGGCAGCAGCTAAGATGTGTTGTGAGTGTGTGTGTTTGTGTGTGTGTTATACAGGGTAGATTGTGGGTGCTGCTGTTAGTGTCTGCTCATCCTTTAGATTTCTATATTCCTTCTGGCTGTATGTTATTTCAACCACTACTGTTTAAAAATTAGGTCCAAGCAAGCACTATTAATTGTAATTAGATCTTTCCGCTAGGTCTTCTCTCCTAAAGCATTGTTTAAGTTTTCCAAGGCCCCACCCTGGAAACTCAGCTGTAAACCACAACAAAACATCTTACAGGAGGATCAGGCCAAGCTGAATGAGAAATGAATCTTCACTTTATTCTTGTGTTCTGAGGCCTGAGGCTTTCTCAACCCTACCAGCTTGTGCTCACTCTACACCAGGGTTGTATCATCAGCCAGTTATTTCGTTGCGATGAGGGGTTAGGCGGCCCTGACTGTAGCAGTTAACGACTATCTGCTGAAAAGCACCTGAGCCTCTTAGAACCCCCAAAAGGGGATAGTTTATATAAAAACTTAGTTATGGATGACTTGCAAATCCTCCTGATCTGAATAATTGGCCTAGACCCTTCCCTTTCACTCAGTGTGTTAAGTATATTTTAAGGTCTTTCAGTTGCCATTGTTTCTATTCATCCAATGACACACAGCATTCAGAATGCAACCTTGAATGCAAATGTCTTCCCATAATTTTCCAAGAATGTAAATGCAGTCTTGTGTGAAGTGCTGAGTTTCGGATCCTACCAGTTGTGTGCACATAATGAAGCATATAAAACGGATGGACAACAATAGGAACAATACAGGACATTTCCTGCTAAAAACACCTACATGCTAAGGCCTTGGATCTATTCAATGGACTCAATGGAGTGGTCTGATCTGGGTGTAACTGTTCTATAAACCACCTTTATAAAGATGTGCTCTTTCATGGTTATAGTTATAATAGATACTGACTTGGTGCAGACGCCCTTTTTTGAGTAAGTGCACCAGACGTACCCCAGGGTGCTGCTCTGACACGGGCACGACCCCTTGTCAGTCAGAGTTCAGTGGCTGTCAGCCGTGTGAGGGGAAACGGGCCGGGTAATCTCCTGTAATCCCTCACACGGTAGCTACGAGAGCAATCTGCCTCATTAGCTCTCAGCCCCTCGCCGCTGGCCCACGCAAAAGGGCTTAAGGGAGGTAAGGGAACAATGCTCCTGGCTGCTGAAGGGAAAGGGGAACGAACAGAATGCCTAAGGATGCCGTTGCCTCTTCCCCTTCTCTGTGCCCCCCGCATCATCAGTGTGTGTCTGATAACAGGGATGTGTCTGGCCTGTTCAGCACCTTTCCACTGATGAAGCAGTCAGAGGCTGATAGAGGGAGAATCACAAGACGCTACCTCTCCCCGTCGTCCTGAGCTCTGATGGAGTGATGTGCTTAAAGAGCTTTCATTGTCTTTGCCATCTCTCTGCCGACCCACACTTTCCTTACTTCTGGATTCAGCTGAGGCAGAGGAAGATTGAGAGGAGTGTGGTGATCAGATCATGTTACTGCTAGTGTGGCTTCCAGCTCTAGCTGCAGGTCTGAACAAGGCAAAGTGCTCCCTTATTCTGGTGGTAAGTAACATGAGGCTTTTTATAGCAGCCCGGGTTGAGATATTACTGCACCTTTTTGAATGCTTTGCGGCATGATTTCAGAGACTGTGAAATTGAGCAGCTCTGTTCAAGTCTTTGAAATGGAATCAAACAGTGCCTCTTTTGAAATGAAATGTTTCAAATCCCTACTGATCTGACTTGTATACGGGCCAGTTTTTTTAAATCCCCAGTATTTTGTGATTAAATCTTTCATTGCGGTTACTGGAAGAGTTTAAAGTGAATGCCATTAATTTCATTAAGTGCAAAAGTCATACAGGATTAATACTTGATGTCCTGCAGGTCTGGAGCAAAGTCCCAGCTTTGAAAAGCAGCAGCATTTAGTGCTCAAATGCCTGCAGATTCTAAAAGGCTATACATTGTGTATGCAGAGGTAAACACACCTATTATGGCACTGGGACGTCATATTAGAATGTAGTTAGTTTAGCATTTTAGGTCTGGCACTTTTCTTCTGTCCCCTGGAGTGCAGCGTTTAACCTAAATTGCTACCACACAAGGGCAGCTGCACTCTTTGAAATTCTTATGCTTCACTGTATTGTAGATGCATCTGCTGGGTGAACTGGGGATGGTTGTCCTAAGGCAAGGTTTTTCAATCCTGTTTCTCAATGTCTTCCTGGTAGGGCCATGTGATTTTTAATGACCCTAATGATGCTTGTGACTGGCAAGCTCAAGTGCACAAGTTTGGAATAGTGGGGGTGGGACGCACCTGAACAGAACTGCTGTCCTAAAAACGTCCCTCCTTCATGAGTCGTTGGGCACAAGGTGCCATTGCTGTTTGCTTTGGTATCTAGGACCAGAAATAATGTAGGACATGATAAGAACGTAGACAGAACACTGAAATGCCTGCTCAGCAAATGTGTTCTTTTAAACATCTGGTCAATTACACCAGATAATTACAAGGACATACTATTTATTTCTGCTGACCAAAGGAAATTCTATTTAAATGGTTAAATGAAAAGAATCACATTCAGTTCATTTCAAAAAGTTGCTTTCAGGATGCACAGGAGGTAGGGGCACATCCCTTCTGAGGCTTGCCAAGAAAGTACTGGTTCTCCATTCACAACATGCTTTCCTGAAGTATCTGCCTAGAGTTGGCTAAGAGGCAGAGTGGGTATTCAAAAGAACATGGCTGCTGCTTCTGGCTTCTTATGTGCCAGGCCATTCTCGCTGGGTCACATTACTTGTTCTCCCGCTGTTCTCCAAGTAAATGTGGGTCTTTGTCAGATGTCAAATGCATGTTACCTTGTTTGGTCTGAGATAGTAGCATCAGATAGATTTCATAGTGTCACACAATCTTCAAATAAATTTGCAGACACAAAAAAGGAACAGCCTTGTATTGAAGTTGAGGAGTAGGTTCTCTTCATATCTAGAATCATTTAATGAGAAACATCAGTAGAGGGAATACGTTCACAGTAGTCAGTCTTCATCATGTTCAGATTCAGTTTGACTCATCTGCACAATTCTTTCCGTGATTCTTTTCCTATTTTCTGTTTCTGTATTTCATCTGTGCCTTTGATTTTTTTCTGTATGTGCCTTTAAGTGGTTCAGTGAAGTATTTATTTAATTTAATTCTTTTTTTCTAGTGTTGTTTTTTGTTGTTCCTGGCTGTCACTATGAAGGGAATGTAGCTCGAGGACAGATGTCCCTTTCTGCCCCCTGCGTGTCTGGCTGCATCTGGTTTGGAGTTCTGCAGTGCAGAACGCCGTGTTTGCAAGGCTTCTGCATGTGTGACACACTCACCCAACGGAAAGGAGCCCAGTCACTCAGCCCTTCCTCCTGAAAGGTTCTCTATGCAGAATTTTACCCTGATTGTTTCTGATGGTCACTGACTCATCAAGTGGTCGCAGACCAAATTAAAAAAAAAAAAAAATATTCCTTTTCTTATACTTCTGAGTAAAATGCATGCATTGCATGTGGAGATCAGGATTCAAGCTTTATCTGAGCAGGTCAGGTTGAATGGAGTAATTGGACAGCCAGGTGATTGTTAGAGGTCTCCTGCGCTGCTTTTTAATGAATGTAGCGCTTGCACTTGTTGGCATGATCGCCTTCATTCATCATGGTGTTTTCCATTAGTGCAAAACACGGCCACAGCCCTTTTAAGGTTTGGAAATAAATCCTTTACAACCACTCTATGGCTCTATTATAAATTATTCTGGGCCCACTTGGTCTTTCAAATGTGATAATTAGGTTCATAATGTAGTCCTGCTCCACTATTCAGATGCATTCAAAAGCAAAGTTAAAAAAAAGTCTTCAGGACTGTCCCAGAGGATGGTATGACTCAATATTTGGCAAAGGGTGTGAACTCTTACTGTCCTCAGTGTTCTGTCCTTATGGAGCAACATTGTAGAATGACATGGTCCCTGGACTACCAGTGTGTGTGTGTCTGCCATGTCTGGGTTTAAATGATACAGAGGGAGAGAGAGAGACAGCGAGAGAGCGACAGATGGCACCAGGCACTCCACATTGCAGTATGGGTGTCTGACAGCTCTGTGTCCAGGGACATTATAAATACAGAGGCTTTTGCCACAGCAGTCCAACTCCCTCTCTCTTTACTACTGATTCAGTCATGCATTCATTAGGTTATTTATACCCTTCTTATTCTCTTTCTTACTCCTCCCCTCTCTCACACTCTCCTCCTCTTTCCTTCTGCCTCTGTTTCTCTGTCCCTGTGCCCTATCTTATTTCTCTGTATTTCTCTTTATTTATCTGTCCTTCTCACTATCTCCCTTGTCCCAGTTCATTTCTTTCAGAGCCATTTGCCTCCATTTCTCTCATTCCCTCTCTCTTCCGCTTCTCTGTCTGTCTGTTACTTCCAAACCCACACATGCGGGAGAAAGGTCACACTTACCAGGCCCATGTAACTTGTTCTGTGAGATTATTGATCAACAGCTACTGCCAAGCAATTTTCACCAAGGAGTCTGTTATCTGCAAGTCTGCCAGTTTGCTTGGGTAACCCAGTGCTCCATTTTGCCTGACATTTCTGGCCCTCTGCAGCTCTGTGGGTGTTTCCTCAAGCTTTTCTGTATAAAAAGATATAAAAACCATATGGTTGTAAATGGCAGTAAACAAGTGTGGACTTTTCCATTTGCTTGTTTTTCGTTGTAACATTTAAGGTCCCATTGTTTTCCTGTTTGTGTATCGTGTGTTCAGTTCTGAAGGAACCTCTTGACAATAGCGTCCTTGGTGACATCCCAGAGATGTGGTGATGAGCTGTA
This sequence comes from Denticeps clupeoides, assembly GCF_900700375.1. Taxonomy (NCBI): domain Eukaryota; kingdom Metazoa; phylum Chordata; class Actinopteri; order Clupeiformes; family Denticipitidae; genus Denticeps; species Denticeps clupeoides. The sequence goes on from NC_041707.1 coordinate 25,369,242, forward strand.
ACCCATGACTGAAACCCCCTTCTCCCCCTGCTGCTTACATTGGAGATATGTTGTTATTACCGACAGGGTATCTAATGATCTATGGCACTGTTAACTCCCTGCCGAGATGCGGCCATACCCCACGTGTCTTCAGTAGTTGCAGAATGTATCTGCCGCACAGCTGTGGTTGCGAGCTGGCCTATTTTTTGCTCACACAATTTATTTTTTCTGGAGTCCACTGTTGGATAATAGAAATGAAGTTCGAAGGATTTTTTGTTTTTTCTAAATGCTTCAACAGAATCCTTGACTAGAGTAAATTGGCAGTAAGAAAGATTCTTTGGGTTTTGGGTGCATCACATTCATATTATAACCAAAATTTCAGCACCCAGTGGTCACTGGCTTTGAACCGCACAGTTTCAGAACCCAGTGTTGGCAGACAGCTCCACAGTGTTCTGCCTCAAGTCTGTGGTTCATATCTGATTTCAGTTCTGTTTCCCAGTGGACAGCACCAGATTTCCTCTGCCTGTGTGCAGGGCAATGTGTGAGCAAAGCTTGAGTTGTTACTATTATTTCACGGATAACTCATACATACAAATAATACATAAAATATACCAGTGCAATATTATATTAATTATTTATTAGAATTACACAGCAGTGTTTTTTTAGTTACAAATGTATTGTGTGCAAATATATTGCATTTATTCACTAACCTAAATTTCAGTGTTTTGTTTCTGTACCGGGTCATAATGTGGCCCTTCCACTCGTTTCTCTCATGCTTTTTTTTTCAGTTTCTTTTTTTCTTTTCTTCCTTGAGTGTGTTGACCTTACTAGGCATTTCACTAACCTAAATTTTAGTGAATGGCAATAAGTTTTATTTTCATATAGGGACATAATGTGGAATGGTTGGTAGTCTTCCACTCCTTTCTCTCATGCTTTTTTTTTCTTCTTCAGTTTCCTTTTTTCTGTTCTTCCTTGAGTGTGGTGAACTTACTAGGTATTGCCCTGTGTTCATTACTGACTTTTCTAGCTGTGGGTCAAGAGTCCCCAAGTTACTATCTGCCTAGGCTCAACCTATTCCACTGTCCATCACAGTCACCATGAGTATTCGAGACAATGGCTAATTTCTGAATTCTCACATGAAATTATTTAAGTATCTTTATTCTTTATTTAAGTATACTCAGATTATGCTTATGCAGTTGTAATAAATTACTGCATGTGTGAATATTAAGATGATTTGCTGCAGGCATTATATTGAAACAAGTTTAATCTGCTCTCTGCTGGTGTTGTTTTTTATTAAATTCTGCTCACAGATCAGTTAAAGCAGCGTTTTTATCACATGCAAATGGTTTCCAATTTGGTGAATTTTGTTTTCTTCTAGATGGGCACACCTTACAAGGGGAAAAAAATCCATGCATGCACACCCACACAAACACACATACGCGGGCCTATTCCCCTCAACCCCTCCATCTCTCTGTGTGTTTCCCTCAAGGTCACTCCTTCTCTGGGGCTGTGTCCTCTTGACCCGTCTCTCATGGCATCTACTGTGGCCAGCACACGGTTAATCAAAACTGATGGGTGACTCAGTATGACAGGGTCAGTTTTAGAGGAAGATATTCTAAGGATTAAGATGAGGAGAGAAAGGCAAGGGCTTTTTCTTTTTAAAACACTGGACCTCCATGGAGGCTGTAATGCTGAAAGCTTTGCTGCCTGGTATAATTGCGGAGTGGATCACGTTGCAGGCATATTGCTCTAACCAATTCACTACTTACACGGATCAGTGCCCTGAGAATAAAGGATACTGTGAAAGCGAGTCATTTGGCTGTACAGGGATCTTCCTGCTCACTCTTCTTTTTTACCCTCCTTCTCTTCTCTTGTTCCAGAGGTGCACTGCATAACCCCGAGACTGCATCTCATTACCCGACCACGTTTCTTCATGCACGTCTTTCATTCCACTCCTGTTCTAATTCCCTTTTTTCCCCACATTTTCCAAGTCTGCAGACTCTGTGTGTGAGCGGGATTTTCAGTATTTGCCTACTGCCCCTGTCTTGCTCTCTCTGTTGCTGTCGGTTTTTCCTGCTTCCTTTCCTCTTTCCATCTCATTTGTATGCTGCAGAGCTGCATAAGAACACAGCCAGAGGGGAGGATCCTCACCATCCCAACCGATAGAGAGAGAGAGAGTGAGAGAGAGTAAATGAGTGGGCCACAACACCTTCTGAATGGTGTTAAGTGCTAACATGTTAATGCAGTTGCAGCAGGCATGTCTCTCTCTCTCTATCTCTCTCTGTTTCTTTTTCCCATTTCTCAGGAGACCATGGGCAGGTGCCAGTTGGGTGAGCTGAGTTTGCAGACAAGTGTGTTAGCATAGCACAGTACCCTAGAGATATGCTGCCAGGATTCCTCTCTGAAGATGTATGGGCCTCGGCCTTCAATTGCACAAGATGCTAATGCGGATCCTGCGTGTGCTGCTCTACTGTTCATGTGTAAAGAGTGGGTGGGTGACAGAATTACTGCTTTTCAGCTGGCTTTGCATGTTTGCTTTGTCACTGTTTTGTCCTGTTGATGGAGTCAGGATGATTTTATGTCCTTTAAATGATGCCGCTCCTTCAGGACCTGAAGAGTTAACCTGTGACTTGGCTCAGTGCTCCTACTGGGCTGATGTATGATCAGTGACAGAGAAAGTCAGACACCTAAATGTCAAGCATCGCCAGACAGCATGGACATATGGAGCTGCAGGAGACATTTGTGAGAAACTAGGAAGAGAAGAATGTGAGTGTGTGTGTGTACGTGTGAGTCAGGGTGTCTAAGAGCGAAAACATGCTCTAGGTCAGCAGTAATACATGCCTTATGGGATGAACTGGGGAAAGGGTTAATAAGCCCAGTGCTTCAGTCCAAGCCCAATGCTGTAATGAGTAAGTGCCTGCAGCTCTGTATTAAACTGTATTTGTGTACGAACACAGTCACAGCTCACAGTTATTAGAGCATGTGATCCTGGTATGTGTGTAGGTATCTCTGGGTCAACCCCTGTAATTTCAAAATTTTAATGAACCAAAAAGCTTTTTATTACAATGTTTGACTTTAGCCTCTCATAGTGCCCCTTTTAATCAGTTTGGGAAGGAGGTTGTTGCAACACATCTTGCTGTGCATGGGGTATGTATACAGGTGTTCGGGCTGTGTGTGAAGGCGCTGAGGGCGTTTACTCACACAGGGAGGATCCCAGAATGTTGTGCGCTGGTCAGTGGACTGAGGCTATAATTGAATCAGGGCTTACGGCTCGTTCCCTCGGCTCTATGAGTTATAACACCACAGAGAGGAGAGCTGAGGATGCAGAAATGGGAGGGGGCGGGGTGGGGAAACCTTTTGTTTTATGTCTTTTTTTTGCTTTCTGGCACCCCCCATACCCCCCGTCGCTTTCTCTTTCCTCTCTATCCCTCTCTCCCTCTGGTTGTCCTGCAGCTGTCAGTTGGTTACGAGTTCTCTGGATTTACACAACTCCCATGGATGGGGAGATGATCGGTTCATCAGTCTCAGCGTAAGTCTCCTGATATTTAATGGCTGTCGGCACATCTATCAATCAACAACCCCCGACCCCGCCACAGTGCCCCACCCCTACCACTACTTACGCCTGCCGCATCTCTGTAACACGTAGCGCTGCTTGCCTGAGCCCGTGCTGAGCGAACAGCCACCGTAGTTAAGAACACACCGGCCTATTCATTTATTTCCATTCCGCCGCTGTCAGCCAAGCCGCTTGGGGGCCGTGGGGAACCACATGCAGGATTCCACAACTATCACAGCTTCTCAGCCTCGCCAACTGCGTTTTTTTTTATTCATGTCTGTGATGCATCACCCTTATTCTCTTGCTTCTTTGTTTCCATTTCTCTCTCGTCTTCACTTTCACCATTTTTTGGTCTCCTGCTGTTTTTTCCACTTCACACTATCTCAACGATCTCTTTTCCTTCCCTTTCTTTTTTCCTTCTTCTGCATTTTTGCCATATTATAATTTTTTTCCTTATGTGGTGTCAGAGTTATATGTTTGCATGGCAGGCATTTCCACTTCCTGTCAAGATGTTGAAAAGCAACACAATGGCAGGACGAATGCAGACGTGCTTTGCCCTTCTGTCTCCGTCCCCGATTAGCCATCTATGCCTCAGCCGCCCTCAGCTTGTCTCTAAGCTGCAATGTCATGTGTTATAATGTGGAGTCGCACCAATGAGTCGCACAATGAGGCTTAAATTGTTATATGGCTAAGAAGTGGCGAGTGCTGCTTGTGTTGAGCCAGTTTCTGGCCGGTTGTGGGAAGTTGTCAGCTTTACAGACACACATAAAACACATATTCATCCCATGTGATTAGAAAAGACGATTCTGGTTGGTAGATACATATACGCAATTATATACTTCAGTGAACTTATCTTTCATTCATTCTGCTTAATCCACATCGGGTTTGCAGATCCTGGAGGCCATCCCTTGTAACAGAGTGCCAGCACACTGCAGGGCACTCATACACATATTGTTCACTCAAACGTACAGCCATTTCACCTAGTGTGCATGCCGTGGATGTTGTGAAGAGACCAGGAGACTTTAAGGAAACCCATACCAGCACTGCAAGCTCAAGCTAATTTTGGACACAAAGCCCACCATATAAGTAGTACTAAATTGATTCTAAAGTGTGATACACTTCAACCTGATACATTAGTAGGCATATAAAAAAATAAGTTTAAAAATTGCAATAAGTTAATCAGGCTTATGGTCATGCATGGGTCACATGTCATTTATATGTTCTTTGAAAATGAAAAGGAAGAAAACCAAAAGCTTTATTGTATGTATTTTAATGTATTAAATATAACATGTTATTTCGTGTCATATTGTTTGTATTCATTGTATTCATATGTATATCCAAACAATCTGAGTGACAATCTGTACCATCACATATGACAAAAAAGTGGTCCCTGTTAATTTATCTGTTGTTCTGGATTTTAACCAGAAGGGGACCATGCCAGTATGACTATAGCTGCTGTTTTGGCTGCATTAATGCGTTACCCACAGATCACTGACTTCCAGCCCTCTGGTGCAATTTTAATAATAACATAATCATTTAGTCATGTTAACAAACAAGGAGCACAAACCTCACAGGGTGCTGAAAAGAGAAGGAAACTAAGTGTGGTCTTTTCAATCAGTCCATCTATCTGTACCTGTGTCTGTCTGTCTGTCTGTTTTGGTGTATGGATGAAAGAGGCTTGTGGCCAGATTCATGGTTTAATTGAATTAGGGTTCAGCTGTAACTGCCAGCAATTGCTGCTCACTCGGTGGCTGACTGTGTCGTAGAAGAGGAAATTGCTACAGTTTTATTTATTTATTTTTTTAGATGAGCCTCCGGAACTTTCTTTCATTCCCTGAACCCTCTCTCCTTTCCGCCCTCTTTCACTTCACTTCTCCTCCTTGTTTCTTTTGCACATAGGCATATTTCCTGCCGTCCGTGTCAGGGTGCCTTGGAGCATGCTGTACTGGTGAGACTGCTGTGTTTTAATTGTGGGTGCACGTCACCGGGGGTTTTAAAATGATGAAGAGGAAAATATGGCACCATCGCTCCAAATGCTATCTCCTCCCCACCAGTGCACACACACACACATTTCCATCATTCTGTTTGCTGGCACACTTCAGATCTGTTTATTAGATCCCATTCACATTGTAACTGCCAGATGCTCTTCTTACAATGTTTCACTGGTGCTTTAATGATTCCAGAGACATTTATCAAATATACAGCAGGCCCACAAATGAGTTGTGTGAGACTGTATTGTTTTGTCAGGAGCCTTTTCACAGATGCCTTGAAGGTCCTGTATTATCTTGTTATTGTCTTTAGGTCAATGTGATTACACCCACACATTGACACATCCGCCGGATCACACTTGCTGCTATGATCATTTTTAGCCGATTCATTTTATTCTGTTGTCACTGGTCAGCTTGGGACTAAAGGATTGCTCTTGGCACCTATTTTTAGGTGATGACTCAAAGTCTGTACTCAATATATCAATATTCAAATATAAATATCTGTCATGGTTCTGACCATGGGGGGGTTGCCTTGATCTGCGTGTTGGGCCGGTGTTCCATGGAGTCCATGAGCTCACCCCTGGTTACCTGACTGCTTACATCTGTTGTGTATAAATCCAATTCCTGAAATGTAAAATATGTCAACAATGGTGAAACCCATACATACAGCAAGCATCCCTTTACCTTATGTACACTGGAACATTGGTTACTGTTACTGTGCCACACCTTAAATAGGCCAGTACTGTTCCTAGAGGCTTTCCTCATTGAATGTTCCAACAATGTCCTTTAACCACATGCATCATTTGTTTTAAACCTTTCATGAAGATGACTGGGAAGCCCAGAATTTCCCCACCCAGGGAGTACGCAGTCCACCCCACTTTTAGTGAGTAATCACAGCTCCCCAGCCAAGCCAATCCATCTATTGATGACTACGCCGATCCTATGATCTAACAGGTCAGGTCTGCCAGCTCGATCAATCGGCTAATGCTTTCAGTGCAGAGTCCTTCCTCAGCAGAGCTGCTGCTCTTTAGCTCAGTTTCTGTCTCTGAGGTACTTATCCATATGCTGTCGGATTAATGATCCCTCATCCAGATAATACCTTAATGAAATTTGAGACAGGTTGTCGATTCAGGGGAAACTCACCTGAGCACCTGTCTTCTATCTGAGGAATAAGTTTGAATTTAAAGAAGTTTTTTTGGGAGGCATGAAGAATTTTGGTTTGTACTGTTTATACTATGTAAACAGTTACCCAGCCTCTTCAATCAATCCATTCAGTTTTATTCAAAAAGACAGTGACTGGATATTTTGTGGCTCACGTCCTGTGTCAATTGCCTACAATCAAGGGAGGTAACACAAAGAGGATGAATAGATTTATACAACACAAAAGGAAATACTATAGTAGTTCAAAATAGTAAGTTCAAAACTTGAAAAGAGTATTCTATTGGATGAGAGACATACCTGCATTGATTTTGTTTACCATGGCATTGTCACATGACAAGATGCTGCCCACTGTATGTCACTCTGTCTTGTGTATTACTAAGCTCACCCCAGGAGCTTATAATGCTGGTAAGCAATACACAAGAGAGAGACCAAAAGATACAAGGCACAGGCAAGTGCACAGGACATAAGTAAAACTTATGATTGATTACTATTTCCTTACATTAGGAATCCTGCAAGTAGGATGAGCAGTACCTGAAAAACCTGGTCAGCAGAAAAGATTTGTATATATTTGAGGTGATTTGTAAACTTATAATTTTTAATTACACTAAAAACTGCTGGGTTAAAAACAATCCAATTTAGGTTATTTTGGTAACCCAGCGCTGGGTCAAAAAGGGACCAACCAAACGCTGGGTTATTTTGACCCAAAAAGTTGGGTTACACATTTAACCCAGCATGCTGGGTTGTGATTTTTAACCAAACTATTAGTTAAAAATGACTATGCTGCTTGGTTGAATGAAACCCAAAATGGGTCAAATTTAATCTTGAAACTTGTGATTAAAATTACTAAAATAAAAAATTCTACAGCAATACACACTTCAGTAATGAAATTGTATTGATGACAAAACATGTAAAAAAAAAATGTGTCCATATGAATTTAAGACATTCCCCCATCTCCACATAAGCATTAAGACAATTATGAAAATGTATCACAGAAACACTGACTAAAGTCAGTAACAATAAATCAGACTGAAGTCAGAGAAGTTAACTTTAGAAAAACACAATTTGACATATGAAAACTTTTCATTACATTTACATCATGCATAAACATCAATAGATACTAAGACATAAGAGTCATCGTTAAGAAAACACAAAGCAGGCATTAAGAACGTCAGATCTAACAAGAACTATGCAGTAAGGATCAGAGTTGGTAAAAATAAACTTGCAACTTTTCTAAAATGTGTAATTATTATAATAATACAATACTAGACACATCTAGCACAAGAAGAATCAGACAAAATGAACTACTGAGAGCCTATTTGCGTTAATCAGTGCAAAGAAATTGTGCAACAATCCAGACACAGGCATCAAAAGCTGTGCTATAAGCATAATTGCTCATTCAGCTTTTGAACATTTGGAGGTAGCTCACTTCGACCTAAATTTAGCATTACCTGCTGAATGAAGGTAAGAGTGTTTTTCAAGCACTTCGGGTACTGCAGGTGAAGTGCGTAGGTAAAGCCAAACAAGTGGCACATTGCTTGAGGTAGGTTGTAAGGTTGAGGTAGGTTGCAAGGTTGCCCTCTAGAATGATGCCCACTCTTGAGGGGTTGAGTTGTGGCAATGCTGGGCTTGCAGCACTGTTGTCCTCATAGCAGAGGATTCCCACTGGGATGTCCATGGAGTCTCCCTCAGTAACACTAAATAGTGCAAGAAACAAGACAGAGAACATTCAGGTTAACACCAATTTGTCTACAATCAGCTGTATAGAATTATTTAATATTATAATTTTTGAAATTCAATATGATTTTATTTTAGGCACTGTAAACAAGCTATTTTACATTTATGGCATTTGGCAGACACCCTTATCCAGAGTGACTTACAACGTGCTTTTAAGTTATTTTGTGTGCATTTATATATAGGCATCTTTCATGTTGTGACAGTAGGTGGTATATTACACAATTTGATATTTGAATATTTTACTCACTGAACTGCTCTTGAAGAACATCGATGAGTCATCTCCAACAATGATTGGAAGTCCTCTGAGGACAAGGCATCTAATGGCTGTTGGCTCTGTGCTCTGCAAAGAGGTATATAAAAAAAAAAAAAAAAAAAAAAAAAAAAGAAAAAAAAAAGGAAATATATCTTATAAATCAGTTTATTTGTCCATATAGAGAAATACCACAAGGGAAGGTGGGAGAAAGAGTTTATGTATTGAACCAACCATCAATACCATTACAAGAAGAAAAGAGAAAGAAGGTCAGAAAGAAGGTCAAAGCAGGTCAGCTAATTGCTGTCCTATCCAACCTGTCTTCCTCTTGAAATTTCCATCAAGCTTGAACACAACACAAGAACAATAAAGAACTCTTCTCTAAGATTTCTACCAACAATCCTGTTAAACTCCAGGTAAACCTGAAAAATATCAAATATGCTCAGTTTTTATATTCAGGCAGTTATTTAGAGCACAAATAAACCTCTCTAGAACTCCGAAGGTTGCCAGGTCCAAAATCACACACACATTCACTCAACTGAGTCCACTAAAATGCTGTCCCTACAGAGGGGCGGAGCGACAGGCTTTTAAAAGCTGTCCAGATTGGGCACAGGTGATGTGCCCAGGTGCCGTCAATCCTGAAAAAATTTGATTCTTGATGCAGGCAAGGAAAGGGCTTAGTTCTTGCATAAGTTCCATGTTTTAGCCTGTAATGTTTAAAAAACTGAGCTCTTCTTGCAGATGGCAGAGCAGTACTTGCATTTCCAAAGCATTTTTAAAGTGGCTTTAAACAAAACTACTAGTGCAAAACAATTTGGCATATGTTGAAAGTGGGTATTTACTTTTCAAACCTACATTGAAATAATTTGAATTCTACATTACTTTTGCAAAACTGCATGTAGTAGTAGGTGGTAGTAGCCTAGTGGGTAACACACTCGCCTATGAACCAGAAGACCCGGGTTCGAATCCCACTTACTACCATTGTGTCCCTGAGCAAGACACTTAACCCTAAATTGCTCCAGGGAGACTGTCCCTGTAATACTGATTGTAAGTCGCTCTGGATAAGGGCGTCTGATAAATGCTGTAAATGTAAATGTAAATGTAGAGAAGTAGAGAGCTACTTTAAAAACACAATGCTGCAAGTATCAAATGCTCACTGTTCACTTAATATGACCTCATAATTTACAAATTCAAATGCACGTTCCAAACTACAAATGTTCTAGCATTTTCTAATTAGTAGTATTTGAATAGAGAAAAATACTCACCCTCTTCAGCCACAAAATGGTGCTCTCGTTACAGCAAGCAAAATTCCTTTTTGAGAAAACTTGAGAAAAACAGACAAATGTAGACAGAAAGGTATACTTCTAAAATACAACCCAAACCCCCCTTTCACAGCGTATATTTAAAATAAAGCTTACAGATCTCCGTGTGAGTGAATACACACACAAATTGGTGGCGCCAATGCAGTCGCAATATATTAAGCAGTGTTAGCATAGCAAGTGTTAGTTAGCAAGATATTAAGAGGTGAAGCTTGCAATAAACTTCAAAATTTCCTCTCTCTCCTTCCCCCCTGCAGCTTTTCCCTCAGAGATTTTTTCCCGCCCGTCTCCTACCCCCGTGGCTTTCTCTCAGAAAATTATTTTTTCGCCCTTCAGATACTTATTTTTTCACCCCTCAGAAACTAAAAAGAAAATGACGGCTTCTCTCTGGAAGTTGACGTGACGTGCATGCTCTCTTTCAGGCTTGCGTTCCCAACCCAGCACCGCTGGGTTATAGATCAAGACCAATTTTCAACCCAAATTGGGTCAACCCAACAGCAGTCTCAACCCAGCATTTGGGTTGAAAAAACAACCCAGCGTTTTTTAGAGTGTATAATATAATATATTATGCCTGCGTTGTTCCTGATATTTTTATTTTGTTTCTATTCCCACCCGAATGTGTAATTATTGACAGCTTATTTGCACTTCTTTTTCTTTTGCACTTCTCACAAAACGGTTTTGTAGGAAGCCAGTAGCCTGGAAGTCTGCCCAGTAACACATTTCAGTGTGTTTACCTACTCTGTGCCAGGCTATCAAGGCACATCCAGAATGACTTAAATCCTTAAGTGCTGAGATCACATCACGAGGCTCCATGTTCAGGCAGCCTGAATTCCACTGTACTCATGTGAAGGTGATGAAAAGGTCAGAGTGAAATGTGCGTATTAGCTTATGGGCAGCTTGGTTACCTGTCCTTTAACCTAACAGGTTATTAGTGGGCTATACATGCAGCCAGGACAGTGGGCACAAGTTGGATCAACAAAACTGACACAATTGATACCACATTATCTGATTCAGACAAAGAAAGAAATATGACTGCATGCTGACCAGCCATTAAAAAAATTTCCAATGGAAGATTTGAAGATGTCTGATGAAGGGAACTTTTCATTGACACCCCATACTCCCCTTCTGCTGGCAAATGGAAACACTTGGTGTCAGTCATGGAGAATGAGGAGAATGAGAAACCGTAGTGTTGTCCCATGTGAAGGAACAGCAGGGTTGTGTGTGTACAGTTATGCTAGCTGAATGAGCAGTGCAGAGTCAAAATTTTAAACCTCCCAAATGTCCATGCCCATCACTTTGATTAGCTAAGGATGCTTTATGGTGTGAACAGGGCATAGAAATATGTTTTTAATTGCAAAAATGCAACACATGTACATATGTAGGTTTTCATATATACCTATGTATTCTTTTATAACAGCATGTGTTTATATCAGTGCATATGTGTGCAGATATTGTCCTATGTTGTCTGTCCTGTATGTACTTGCCTCTAGCTGAGTTGTTTATGAATGAAAGCATTTTATTTTCAGATAGTGCAGAAAGGAGAACTGGCTGTAAGAAGCAGGGGCACCATGCCCCATTCAGTCTCTCTTCTCACGTCCCCTTGCTGCGGAGCACTTAACAGCTCCATTGATTCTGCAAAATGCACCTTCCCTAGCTCCGCGAGAGGATGACAGTTTAGCCAAATGTGTGAATTGGCCTTTTCACCAGGTTGATGAAGATGCTCTCGTTAAGATGAGTACAGTACAGCATTTAAACACCAGGAGAAGGATATGAGCTAGTGGCCAGAGTCTAGCGTTCATTTTCCATTTGGTACGTTGTTACAGTACATTATGCATGAAAATGAAGGCCTATGTGTATTAAATAAAGTTACAATTTGACTGTCCAGAATGCACACTAGATGTCTTTCAAGTGCCAAGTGGCTACATTTATGGTAACCCTATTAGCCAGAGTTTTATCTCAATACTTATTTTAATAACAATCGAGTTATTCCTGAGAGTGCCCTGAATATGCACTGGCTACTGATTGTGTCCAATGTGCCTTTCTGCTGATGTTACCAGCTGTAGAACTAAAGATCTCTCAGGAGGTTTGAAAACAACTAAAGCGAAAATGCAGAGCAAAACATGCTCTTATTTTTGTCTTGAACTTGCTGTCTGTAATAGCATCACTATACATTATGGGATGGGATCTGTCATTTAACACCTTGTCAGTGGCCACCGCTCTTCCCCTTTTTAGTTAATTATTGTTTAGTTAATTTATTGTTTCTGTTATTACTTTTTTGTTGCCTTTGGGTCCCCTTGCTCATGACGAATGCTGAGGAAGATACAAGCAATGTTTATTTTTTTTGGGAGGTCAAGATATGCAAGACACAAATCAGTTGAATAGAAACATATTATCCTGTAAGACTTGTTTAATTAATTTTGTTGGAAGAGTCTCAGTAGGAAAATGAAAAAAGTAGAACCCATTAGAGGTCAGATGCCAAAGATGACAACATTTGCAAAAAATTATCATAACGTATGACCAAGCATTCATCCCTGTAGGACGTCTCATTGCATATTTCTCATCTGGTACTTGGTTACTTGGCTGCATGTAGCTCAAACGTTGGAAAGCCTTAATAATTGAACTTAGCTCAAATATTAAAGTCAAATTCCAACACCTGGTGTGTTTGGAGTGTCTACAGCACTTTGCCATGGATTTATATTGAACACTCAGATTGCACATTGGAAGAAGAGGCAGTGAAGTACAGATGAGCAGCGGGCCCACTGAAATAATAGCTGGGCTGCTGGACTTTGTCTGACCTGTGTGGTTTTTAATGATGGATGAGGTCCGGATAAGCATGGTCAGTAGATTAACTTGCCACTAATGGACATTAAAACTTTCCTGCCACTTCTGTGACCCTGTAGTCCACTCATTGGTACGCTTTATTTTAACTTTTTAAAATAGGTACTTGTTTGACTCTTTCTTTACATTTATATTACCACTGTCACTGTCACTGTAATGGCATCTAAAGTTGAAGCAGGTGTGTCTGTCTTATCGATTTGCTTTTTTGACCGCCCTGGGCAGAGCTCTCCTACTTATATAAATTGCATGAACTTAGCTTTTTCAAACAAAAACACATTTGGGTCATCGTGTGTATTAACAAAAGGGAATCTTGTTTGGAATTTTAGCTTTCACTCTAATAGGTAAAGTGGACTTCATACAAGTGCTGTTGTATAAAAACCAGGACAAATATTTGTAATATGGAAAATTTTAATGAAAGTGAAGTGATTGTCATTATACACCGTGAAGCCAATTCTACAAGAAAGGTAACTTACTGAAAATGTGTTTGTGCTTAAAGTGCTTCACTGAACTGAAATTTAAATAAAATAAATAAAGAAAGAAAATCAAATGTTTTCTGGTGTTATTGGAAGAGTAGGTCATTAACGACACTAAGGAGTGCTGAATTATTTTGAAACTACATAAGTCTGGAGCTGGGCAGGTATTTGGAGTTACAGTTGTGAGTTACAGATTGCCTCACAGCTATTCACATCAGTTGGGTCCTTTAAGTCTTTCCTTTCAGTTAAACTGGAGTTGTAATAGTGTAATTATTCTCCCAGATTTCCAAAATGTCCTGGACCTGACCTTGTGTGCAGTTAACAGCATCATTTATTCTCCTTTACATATTGTAATTCTTTTATTTACTCCATAAATTTGGAGTACTCCACAGAGGAAAAAGAGGGATAAGGTTTGCTTCCTTCACTGATACTTTTAAAAGTTGTTCCCATTTTCATTTTGTTTTGTTTAGAACAGAAGTTCAAAAAACTTTAAGAAAAAAAAACATTTAAGATAATTATCAATTTAACTTTTTTTAGAACGTGGTGGCTGCATAAGAAACTGGTTGCATTTCAAAATAAACTAAGAGCTAGAATGGAACACTGAATGGTGCAAGATCTCTGAGAATGGTACAAGTCTATAGCTACTGTTCTTCGCTGGTGGAGTTTGTGACTGTGAGATGCAGACCTTTATATTTAACACATGAATTCACCTCAGTGTTATAGGAGTGTACATTCCACTAAGCACTAATGCGAAGGTGGCACTCTATGTGCTGTACGGAGCTATTATCAATCTGCATCATGCACACCGTGACGAACTGTTCATTGCCGCTGGAGATTTCAATCATGCAAATCTCAGGTCAGTTCTCCTTAAATTCCATCAATATGTGGACAAATGAGAGGGGAAAACACGCTGGATATCTTTTACACAATCATTGGCAGCACATGCTGGATATAGCCACACCCCCATCACTGTTATCCAGAGGTACGTGAACTGCTCAAAGCTCGAGACTCTGCATTCAGGAAGGGTGACAAGGTGGCGCTAAGAACAACGAGGGCCAAACTATCTGGAGCCATTAAAGCAGCAAAATGTGCACACGGGCAGAAAATCCACAGCCACTTCAAGGACAGTGGAGACACAAGGCGCATGTGGCAGGGCATCCAGGCCATCTCAAACTGCAGGACCACAACCTCTGCCTATGACAGTGATCCCTCCTTACTGGATGCACTGAATGACTTCTACTCACTATTTGACACAGAACAATGTGTTTGCGAGGAAATCCTAACTCACGAAAGGCTGCTGGACCAGACAACATCCTTGGAAGAGTGTTTTGAGAATGTACAGACCAGCTGGCAGATGTTCTCAACAACATCTTTAACATCTCAGTTAGCACCGCCATTATTTCAACATGTCTCAAAGCCACCACAATCATGTATGTGTCTAAGAACACCTTAGTGTCATGTTTGAATGACCACATTGTTTTCACACACACCCATCATGATAAATTCCTTTGAGAGGCTGGTCATGAAACATATGAAGACCCTGCTGCCCTCCACCCTGGACTCTCTGCAACTATGAACTATGACGAACTGCTCCACGGATGATGCCATTGCCACCACCCTGCATAAGACCCTCACCCACCTGGACAATAAGGACACATGCATGATGTTCATAGACTTCATTTCAGCATTCAACATCATCATTCCTGGTTGAGAAGCTGAACCTGCTGGGCCTGAACATCTTTTTCTGCAACTGACCTCAGTCTGTCTGGATCAGGAACAGCATCTCCAGCACCACCACACTGAGCACTGGAGCTCATCAGGGCTGTGTGCTCAGTCACATGCTGTTAACCCAGCTGACCCACGAATGTGCAGCGGTATACAGTTCCAACGACATCATCAAGTTTGCCAATGACACAACCGTAGTGGGTCTCATCAGGAGAAGAGCTGCAACGACTGATGGACTGATTGTTGTAAGGTCAACAAACATGGACAAAACAAAAGAGATGTTTGTTGACTTTAAAAGAGAACGAAGAGACCTTCAGGTGTCATTAAGTGTCCTCATTTTTTTTAACTTCAGTGTCCTAAATTTTTAACATAGAAGCATAGGGAAAAAGATGGTCTACTGGAGAATTAAAACCCAGGCACATATCTCCCCCTGCTTGGTGGTGATTGAGGAGAAGACAGGACTAATTCAGCATTGGTGTAATGAGAAAAGGCTGTAATTACCCGGTTCATGGACTAAAACTGGAGGTCTGATGAACATGACAGTCACAAGAAGGCAATAAGACAAATTAAGTAAAGAGGAGAATAACAGAGCACAGCGAGGGAAGCAAAAGTTCATTAGAATGGATATTAAAGCTGCGCAATGGTACTGCTAGATGCAGTGTGTGTGAGGAAGGCAGGAAGTGGCAGAGGAACAGCATGAGACACAAACAAGGCTGAGGGAGAAGTCAGATGATGTGCTTTTGTTTTTAAATCACACGTCTTCACTTTGGAGGACTGCTGAGTGTGATGTGGATGTCGATAAAGGGTGTGTGTGGGTTTGTCTGTATGTGTGTGAGTGTGAGAGAGAAGGTGAGAAAGCTCTTTTCAGTGAGTGCAATATGGTTGACATCATTCTATGCTACTGTGTGACAGCCACCATGGGATAAGGAGAGTTCTGCATGCTCCAGTATATCTGAGTGACAACATGCTTTCATTTATTTATTTATTTATTCATCCCAGGATTTAAAGTGCAATTTGATTGTGATGAGCTTGTTATTGACTGAGGAGCAGATGAGTGAGTAGATCTCACACACACACATTTTATCAAACACAACTTGTAGACATGAATACATCAGCTAAACTTAATAAACATCAGCTGAAATAGTGGATGTTAGACAAAACCCTTTTCTAATTATGTAAGTTGCAGGTTGGGCCCTCCATGATTTTGACTGTTTTCACAGTACATCCCAATAATGCAGTATAAGATTGAGAACTGGAGAGATTGGATTAAGCACTTTTCCATGTTCGTCAACATAATTGGAGAGTGCATTATCCTGACATTATGGGGAGTGTGTTTATAAGCAGGACTAGTGTGTGATACATGTTTTATGTGATAATGCCAAATTGTTAAATGAATTGTTGCTTTAATGATCAATGTGCTGAAGGTTTGTGCATGGTGTGCATGCATAGATAGGCACAGTTAGCACACGTCAAATTAAGATAGCATAGCTGTCTAAAAATTAGACAGCAAACAAAGTTGCAATGTATGTAAAAAAGGATAAATAAAATGTGTCATCATTTGTTGTAATATATATTTCAATATTTTTTGTGTGTGACTTTTAATGTTGTGGCTAATTAGGTGTTTATTCAATACCTGTTATGTGGGATTATCAGCAGAATGAGTGTTACCTTGAGCCCTAAAAAAATAAAAATACAGAGATGTGTCAAACTTTGTTTGGCTGCTGTCCCTGCAGACTTGTTGCTCACCTCAGTCAGGCCCCATGGGGCTTCAGGGCCATTCTTTCACTCAGCACAGTGACAGGCTCTGTGTGTTTGCAGTGGTGAGAGACATAAGTTCTGAGCCGAAGGTCTGGCTGACCAAAGGACTGCTCTGAAGTCCGGATGAAGTACAGGTATCTCCTTTTTTCTCTAGTTCATCCCCACAGCAACAAATCCAGCACTGTCGCTCAAGCCCCCTCACTTCAAATCTTATTTTGTGGTTGCCTGGGAAACACCAGAAGGAATTAGAAAAAGGGAGGATGTTGGATCTTCGTAATTTTGAAGGGGAGCAGCCTGATTTCACACTGGGAGGAAATGGCGATAGAGATGGTGACTTGCTGTTTTTGAAACAACCCTGCAAACACATGGCACCTGTCCATTCTCCGCCGCAGTCTCTGGTTTTTATGTACCTAGTTCTCTTTTGGGAACGAAATGCCCTTCATAAAATGGTGCAAAATGACAGGGCACATGTGCCTTTGTTGAGCTCTGTGGCTGTGTGTGTCTGTCTGAGGGTGTATGTGTCTGTTCAGCTTGTTCATGTGTGTGCCTCTTGAAGGCAAGGTCTCACGGGGCCCTGTATCCATGGCAACGCAGTAAGAAAAAGTGCAAGAAGGAAGACATGGGGACAAACACACTTCACCCTGCCATTACACCTCTCTCATCCCCTTTTCTTCACCCCCCCATCCACTCAGAGGCTGTGGTAAATGTGCAGGGGTACCCGAAGAGCAGATAGGGACATTCGGATAAAATTTTGCCAGCAAGCACAACAACAGAAAACAGAAATCTATTTATTTGTTGGAGTCGGAGGGATCTTTCATAATTCACCTAAGCTGTAAATGAAAAGAAGGAAAATGACTGATGTTTTTGAAATACATCCTGATGTCATTGTGACTGAACCGCTCTAGAGCTGTATCTGCTTCCCACTTTTTTTCTCTCCATGCGACTATAATGAAATGCATGCCAGACGTAACCAGTATGTCCTCTTTAGCTTAGCTTCTTGATCAGCTAACAGCTTTATCAGCTGTTCACGAGGCTGCAAGAGCTCTTTTTCTTTGTTTCTTTGCCACAGTTCGATTAGCATCTGCCAAGTGGCGAACATGGCGTAGTGCATGAGCGTTCTTGTCCGTGCGTGGGCAGAAGGGTTGTTTCCTTTCTGCACAAGATGAATAACAGCACTGCAGGCTGGCAGACAATGCTCAGTGCTCAGATGTAAATATTTGGCCATGGTAATACTTATTGAGGGTAGTGGAGTGGCACAGTTGGTAGGGCTGTGGCCTCACACCTCCTAGGTCGTGGGTTTGAATACGGGTCCTGACCTAGTGTCTGCATTTTACATGCTCTTTCCATGCTGGTGTGGGTTTCTTCACAGGTGTCTGGTTTCCACCAATTGTAAATTACCTGTAGGTGTGAGTGAATGGAGTGTGCACCCTGTGGTGGGCTGCCACCCTGCCTGGGGTGATCCACACCCTTGTCCCCTATCTTTGACCCTGGTGTGGGTTACGTTGTTAATGGAAGTGAATGAGTGTATAAGTGAAAACTTATTTAATACTTTTATATTATAAACATTTCAATGTTGGATTTGGAATGCAGTGTGATGGTGCAGTTATGGTTGAAACCTGTTCCAGTTTGCCATCTTTTGATTAAACTAGGGGAAAATTATTCAATAGTTATGAAAGATCTGAAACCACTTGTCTATTTCAGGGCTGCAGGGAAGATGGAGCCTGTCTCCATCAATTTGGCAGATCCCCATAAGAACAGGGGGAAACAGTTTACTCCTTAATTTTATAAGAAGGTCTGACCTTTTTTCAGTTTTTCCTAGGCATCTCCAGCTCCAACTCCTCCTCATCCCTGGTGTAGGAGGTTATTCAGGGCAGCTCAATTATTCATCAGCAATATGGCGCCCCTCCCCAGCCCCCCACCCTCCCGTTCAGCATGAAATACTACAAGAAACACCAGTCTGAGACAAGCCACTCTGAATTTTTAATGCCAAACACTTTCCCTCTGCTGACTGGCAAAATCATTCACTTTCCTCCAAAAAAACACTGATGAAGTGTTCTTTAGTTGCTCTATGGCCTCCAGGTCTAATGGAATTTAACATGATTGAGTGATTAAGAATCCTAAAGGTAGATGGATGGCTGTGTAAGTGTAAGCTCACATAGATTTTTCTTGTTTTTTTTTTTTATCTTTTTGGAAGATGATCTAGTAATTTTTTCTCACTTGCTCAAATATGCATGCTGTTGACTACATGTTTTTATTCCATTTCCCCTATCCAGGACACAGAAATTTTATTTTTGATAGCCTGTACATAAGATAAAAAAGATACTTTATTGTCGTCATAAAACAACAGCAAGATTCCATTGGCACCTTTCATGCAGCAAACCTGGGAGTATTTCACACTGCACAGATAGCTATAAAGGAACAATGAAGGAAACATATTTCAAAGGGACATTGCACTGTAGTAAAGTAGAAATTATGATTTGTAAAGTGACTCAACATTGTCTTTGTTACACAATATATGTGGCACCTTTCCCAGATATCTGTGATTGATCCATTTGAAGTCTTGGGTTTCTGGTTGGACTTGCGTGTGCCTGTTGACTCTGAGACACAGTATAAATTGCCTGATACACCATGGCATGACAGACAATGCACATTATTTTACTATGCATGTTGCGATGTAATACAGCAATTGTTGGTAAAATTATTCATGGATAATAAATATGTCATCTAAAGAATAAACCAGAATATGGGGTGACTAGAAAATTCCACTCGCAAAGGAGGTAAAAACAAAGGATTTCCCCATATGCTTATACTAGGGATTATGCAAGTGGCCATGGGTGAGTCTAGGTGTGCCAAAAGTCTGGCTGTCGAGGACAAGTGTGAAGTAGTTAAAAATAGCTGGATGCTTCCAGAAACATGCAGTTTTTCTCTTGCATATTTTATAGCCACTCACTGGCAATCACAATCTGCAAGGCATTGTGGGAAAGGATGTCCAGACAGCATTGTCTCTCCCTGTAGACGTTCATTGTGCTCAGAGTGGTAAGAGTGTAGGTGGAAATCATTCAAAGGCAGGCTGAACCTTGAAAACGCTGGAACTGTCCATGCCGACCAACTCAAGCAGGCAGTAATGAGGTCATGCAGTGATTCATTCAGTAAAACTGAAATGGCAGGAGAGAGGGAGGGAGAGATCCAGCTGCTATTTAGAAACAATATCGGAAAGGAAGCTAATAAAATGAGAATCCCACTGCAAAAGATTGGCCTCATCTCAATGTCCTTAAATTACATTTGAAGTGAATGTCTGTAAAGATGGGGAAAAAAAAGCATAATCATAAAATCAATTACTCCCAACAATGCAGCCATCCTGCCTAATTGTTATATATCTATATTTATGTATAATTTGTTCATTACAGCTCTCTCTTTGCTAAGCACACACACTGATCAAGGGCATCTTCAGTCTTGTGTGGCTATACCCCTCCCACCGCCAGCAATTGCACCGAAGTGCCTTTTAATCTCTGCTGTCCCAGCAGGATTTCTAAAGTGTAGAAATGTGGCTGAAAGAGACTGACAGTATGCTGCTCCATTATAGCCATTAGAGACACTGGAATCTGTCACTGTCCTTCGTTTTGGCCTAATGGATACCATTTTAATAACCAACAGCGCACTCTTGTCATGCACTCATCCTCCTGTCAGCACACCCACGTCTTGTGTTTTTTTTTTTTTAATCCATGTCTTGTTACCACCTGATCATTTGGACTGTTTACACCTGCATTTATGTAGAGATACTATATCTCCTCTCAGTTCCTTCTATATAAACTCATGCATGCAGTTCAGTTGCCTCAATGTGGTTGTTGAAGATAAATTTCAACAGCTAATTCCACTAATTCCAAGATGATGGTTTCCTCTCACAAAGTCAACTGTCTTAATCTGAAGTTTAAATCAAAATTCATTTGGCTGCACACATTTATAGTTTTTCTCACATAATTTGTTTTTGCCCAACCTTTAGGAACCTGACTGGCATTTGTTTTAACATCTGACTCTGTGGGCATCAGAAAACACCATTGTTCTTAATGGTCCATGATCTTCAGATACAACGATTGAATATGTTTGCTTAGTAATAAAATTTGTTGGTAAATATTTTTGTGAATGAAACCAAAGTGCATAAAAGTTACTCCAAAGGGTTAAGCTGTCATAAAGTAATGGAAGTTTCATCTCTGGGAAAAGTTCAAACCAGGTTTAGTGGACCACAGATCTGGATCACTGATGGGAGACTGGGGATGTGACAGTTTTACAGTCTCATGCATATTAAATCCCTTTAGTGCAGTTCATGCGTGCCCTATTTATTAGCCATTTGTGGTTGGCTATTAAAAGCAGGTAAGAATCTTCTAATTTCTCATGTAGATTGTGGATTGTGCTGTATTTAAGCAAAAACATAGGTTGGTGGAGGCACGTTCTGAATTAGACAGGCATTAGTGTGGACACCTCTGTTAAGCCAGGGGCCTTATCGAGCACAGTTCTCTTTTGCAGGAGCCATGAGCATTTAAGCCTTTAGCACCTCACTACAGTCTGATTATGGCACTTCAACGCTGCTTTTTTTCTTTTACGACCTCCTCTTTATGTTCTATTAAGTTTAGTTGTCCCCTTGGAGAACAACACACCCTCTGTGTCTCTCTGTCACTCTTTATCATTGTCAGTGTAATATGACAGGAAATTAGCTACTCATTTTTTCCTTTATAATATTTTCAAAATGTTTTTGTTTTTTAATCTCTGACTGCACATGCTCTCTCTTTCCATGTTGCACACCTCTACACATACACACACACACACACACACACTTTCACCCTGTAGCTGCTCATCCTTGTGGTAATGAATAATTCACAGGTCTTTCCTCAGCATTTAAACACCCATTTATTTCTCCAAATTCCCCCAGTCCGCTCCAGAGAGAGAGGGACACAGCTGTCACACACAGTGAGAAGGAAAGCGGGACAGGGCAGTCATAATAGGCATGCTGACTCTGGGCTGTTGCTAGCCTCGGGTCATCCAAAGCTCTGGGCCCCACTGGAAATGATGCTCTACTCTTATTTCATATCCCGGACTCAACAGCTCGGACAATGCAATCGACCACTGGGGCCCATATTTATGGCGCTACTGTCATTAATCATTGAGTAATGCCTTTTCTGTCTTGAATTCATGGTTTATTTAACACTGGTAAAACTGCGTGGTATGCTCATCAAATGATTATCATTACATCAACTATGTGTTTGCTGATGTGGCTGTGTGCTTGAATGCTGATTCAGCATTTTATACTCCTTTCTGTCTTATATATTACTGGGGTCTTGTCGACATACTGCAGATGCATATAATTGAATGCTGAAGATAGATGTCTGTCTTTTATCACCAACTATACAGCTACCCCAAATTTTCCGATATAATCTACAATAGAGTTGGGTGGGTCACTTTCTAAAAAGGGAAATTGGGGGTCCCCACAGCAGATTACCAACTAAATGTTAGTGCCATCCTGAGCGCAACTGAAGGATCAGACGGAAGTTTCCCGTTCCGTACAGTTAATCTTCGTTGGGAATAGTGCTGCAGAGCATCTGCTCTGACTCTGTAGGATCTCCAGCCATAAGCGGAGGTGCTTCAGTCACACTGCAAATCATCTCCTCCAACCTAAGAATTTCTACTTAGTAAATATTGTCCTAACATATTCAGTGTAAGCAGCAGTATTATGCGATGTAAAGAACACGATCAAATCTCATCATGTGGAGATTTCCTTGGTATGGAGTCCGTACTTTTCCTCTTTTTTTTTACCTCCTCCATTTTCCTCTCTGTCTCCCCTGCCGTGTCCTGCAGTGTGCTGCATTGGGAAGAGATTGTAGATAAAAGGCTTTGTGTGTAGCAGGGGTCCCTGTGGACTGCTCCACTGCTAGCCTGCTTTCGTGGAGGGTTGGGGGGTGTAAACAGAGCTGGTGGCAGGAAACACAGAAAGCTTACATGCCTCCCCCAACGCACATTATCATAGCAAATATTTACCTCAATAAAGATGAGCTTTACATAAAAAGTTTGTCTGTGAGATGAAGGAAGAATGTGCTAATGGGCTTCGGTGGCTGAATCTTAACACAAAAGATTTTATTATGAAATATACAACTACTACGGGGCTCCCCGGGTGCCTGTCATGACTCACCAAGGGTGATGGGTTAAAAGCAGAGGACACATTTTGTTGTGCACCGTGTGCTGTGCTGCGGTGTTTTACATTGACAGTCACTTCACTTTCACTACTGGCTAGAGAATGTTATTCTACCTGCCTATGTACCTAACCTGGACTGGTACATAAGAACATATGGCTGCACACTCACACTGCCAATCAATACAACATGTCAGTCTGAGAGGCACAACAGATTTAGTGAAAGTGAATTCCATCTAAATTTTATATGGATACACATATCAATGTGTCAATAATATGTAACTTTACATTTATATGTTGAGTTGTTTCAGTGCTGAAATATTTTTGTTTCCTGTGAACTTTACAAAGCTTTTCTCATTCCGGCTTCTGACCTTAACACCTAACCCAGACTCTGTTCTGCATGATGCTTATTTTGTTGTTTTTGTTGACTGTGATGGCCCCTGCTACACAGGGTAATAGTGCACCAACACCCTTTGCACTTTATTTATTATTTACAGTTTATTAAAATCATTCTATACAACCCAAAATATGTTACTTTAATATAATATTATTTTTCTTTAACCTTACATTGTTTTTATGGTGTGCACACATTGGAACATGGTTGGTTTGTTAATCATCTTTTCTTTGTTTGTTTGAGTTTCCTGGGGTGTTTGGTGGCGGTCCTTCTGGTGACACTTCCTGTTGGCAAAGCCGAGATTTTGGTATGTTTAGTTGACCTCTTTTTTGGACCTTTTTAATTTGAGCCCTTTGTAATGTTAATTGTTTGGGCATTAAAACCCTCCTTTCCTACAGAAAAATCTGTTTGATAGCCTACATTGAACATATTTGTATCTTATTCAAATAGTCTTTTGTACTTATGGTTCATAATGGAGACTCAGTAACTGGAGATTCTTTGGATATTTCTGAGGTCAATTGTTTATTTGGGACAGCACTTCAGGCCAACCTGAGCATGTGTTTTCTTCTAGTCATTTTTACTGATGTCACTCTGATACCTACACTGTCTTCAGGTCATTCTGTGTGTGTGTCAGTAAAAACCAGAGACTATTAAGGATCAAAATGCAATTTCAGAATATCAGACTACTTTGTAGAATTGTGTGAATGTTGGACATATATTTAGATATAACGGGATTTTTTATGACTATAGTTTTGATAATAGAGATTAGGATTGTTTTATATTTAGTAATGTGTCAAATGGTTATGTGTCTAGTGTTAAGTCACATTACTGAAAAAAAAAATTAGATTGCAAACTTAGTCTCTCTGCCCACTCTGTGTTTGATCTGTCAGGTATGCACTCATAAAAACTGTTCACATTGCCATTGAAAAACACCCACGCTACACTGTCCTCCCGTCTTTTTTTAACAATAATAAAAATGAATGTAGACATGAAGACAAAGCCCATGCACATTTTCTGATGTTTAAAAGGAAATCTTTAAGGGTATTTTCTTTATCATATTGTTTTGAGAATTGCCCAGTTCATTATTCATGCTGGTTGTGTTTCTGCTGCACTTATGGGTTGGGAAAGTGCTGATTGAGCTCATCTGACAGGCTGGTAATGATGTACAACCTCCCTCTCTCCTTTGGGATATGGAGTTTCAGTTGCAGCTTAAAATGAGCATCTCAGTGTTCTATAAAAACTGACTGGAGGCAAAATATGTATTTATCAAGTTAATTTGACAAGGAAAGCACCTTATATTGGGCACACATTGCACAAAGTGCCAGAGGCAATCAGACTGACATAGCTGCAGTGATTCACTGTTTCATAGACAAAAAACATACCCTCTACTGAGCTTATAGCAGCCTTGGAAAGAAATTCACTTTCTGCAGAGGTGTCTCACTGCAATGTTGCTATTGTAGGGTTAGAGGGAGGTCAGTGCCCACCATGAAGGTGCCCCTGTAGGCTAATTAGATCTTGTTTTACTCTCTTGTGAAGTAATGGGTCAAACTCTTTCTTCCCAGTATTTCGCCATAGAAATTATATATTATTTGCAAACGTTTAAAGAATGGAAAACAATACTGTTATTCTTTAAAAAGGTAGAAATGTAAGTTGTTGCTTATTTGTAAATATATTTCTCATTAACATTCATAATAATCTTAGATAAAACAATGATGTACCAAAGAGGTACCAATGATGTACCATCGCGGCCTTATGACTCCTGTCACGTTCCTAAGTCTAGGGGGTCTAAGAAACGTGACGAGTGTGTGGAGAGGAGGAGGGCCACTGTTTGTACTGAGTTGTACTGAACTACTGATTGTAAGTCGCTCTGGACAAGGGTAAATGTAAATGCTGTAAATGTAAAAGCAAACAAACGCATACAAACAGTGCTTTTATTTACATTGAGCTAACATGTACAATGAAACAGCGGACTCAGCACAGAAAACCAACATCAGAACAACCTAAAGGAAGGGGTGGTCCAGGTGGGATAACTCAAACATGCACAAAAGTTAATGAAAAGGGCACATAAAGATAACAGGCTAACACAGACTAACAACAAAGGGGTCTATCACACAAAGCAACAACACACACGAATGAGAACCCCAAAGGAGCTCCTTGCACATGTGGGATCATACGTCCAGGGATCATACGTCCTCTGGGTTCTCCTGACACCCCCCAAAGTGATTCGCTGACTGTAAATCACACATATTTAGTGAGTGTGTGAGAAAATGGTGTATGAGGGGTGTGTGCGCACCATGGGGAGCTGGTGGTCTGTCCAGTGTGGGCTCCAGATACTGCGACCAATATCTGGATTCAGTGATTATGGATAGTAAGTGAGTGTGTGAACTCACTACATTAGTATTAAGGGTGTAAAGGTTTAAACAAGTTTCTGCACCTTTTTTCTGAAACTATAGTCACAAGCCAGTCCACAGGATTCGCAAATTCAGTATATCTTTATACTTTTTTTAACAGTTGAAGGAGAGACAATTTGAACCTAAAGTAACTGTATCATAATGAATAAAAAAATTTAGTTGGTGGTGAGTGGGTGAGAGAAGCATGTGAGAGAGTCAGGGTAAGACGGATTTGTGGGCAATAATTAAGTGGAATATGCACTATTCCCTTGGGGGGATCTCTGAATGAGTGTTTGCATTCTAATTGAATGTACCAAGGTGTGGATGCCACTATATTAATGAGTTATTTATGTTCTTAAAGAAGTTCACCCTGACTCCATAACATGCATGGCTGCTCCTTCCCTGGTGCAATCAGACATTTGACTTTGCTTGCTTTCATCCTCCCTTGGGTTTCATTCCCCTTTCCAGCTCTCTTTTCCTCAGTTTAAGTGATGATTGCTGGCCCCCATGCTTTAAACATTATAAGGGCATACTTGTATTTATGCCTGTGCAGATAACATAGTATTTGAGCATGTACAAATTCAACAAATTCTCTGTGCAATTCCAAACATTGGAAAAACTGAGGTGCTTACAGTATTTAATTGAATCAGGACTTATGCATTGTATCTCAGATCCTCAGTAGAGTAATAATAATGGATTTCATTCTCTCTGATCCTTAAGTGCTTAAAAGCTTACCATGTGTGAGGATGACAGGTGTTGCAAAAGATGCAGCACCTCCATTTATAAACACGTGGCTTCCTGCTTTTTAGTGCATTTTCACCTTTCTATGTAGCTTATGGCTTTTGACAGCTGTTACGATGGCTGCCTCAAATGGAAAAGGAGAGATTTGTGACTTTTACTAGGGTTATAAAGATTTACCAGTGGAGCTTTCAGGTAATATAGGTCACAACATAACTGAGCACTTACAATGGCCACAAATATCAAGTTAAGCAACTAGCTGAATGAGGAGGGATTCAACAGGATGTGTGCAGGGTGGTGGGTTTAATTTTTTTTGTGCATCAGCTATACGAGCAAAGTCATGACCGTGTGCTTACCTTACTCTGATACATGCTAGCAAAGGACACTACGATAACAGTTATATAAAACCACAGAAGAGGAAATACGCTATTCAAAAGAACACAACATTCCCACGGTAGAGGTTATCTGGAAGCTACGGACCCTTAATGCCCGAACATTAACTTTTACAGGCTTCTCATGGTCCATCACAAATATTGATTCCTCTCTTCTGTACCATAACATACTGAGCAAGGGTCACTCTCCTTCTGCTGCTCTCCCCACTGTTCCTGTAACCTCCCATGATCTTTATATTGACTATAGACAGGATTGAGATGCAGTGGAATACATCAAGGTTCAGATTATCTGCATTTATATTTAGAATTACTTAAAACCATTTTCAGGTTGATATTTTATATTTTTGTTGAGGATGTTGTGACATATTGTAAGAAGCATACTAAATAAGTGACTGAAACATGTATGTACAATAAATAAATAAAAGAAAACAGCAGTTCTTTAACTGCATTCATTAATAATAAAAAGACGTTCAGAATTTTGGCTGGTTTTGACTACCTACCACAATCAAATGGATCTATATACCCATTGCTTAGCCACAGTGAATTTCATGATATCCTATTACATACATTTTAATGAATTTATCTTACAAATGTTTTTAGTGAATTGTGCTTGGAGGATCATCAAGCCATTACTTAAAATTAAACAAAGCATTGGTTTAATTATTCATACATGACTTTGAATTGAATGGTCAGGAATGGGGTAGACATATGATTTGTCTGGTCCTACACAGACCTCAACACTTTCAACAGACACACACATACACAGATACACAGATACACACATACACATCTAGAAACTGTCCTTTGTCATATTAGCCATTGGGTTTCTTGTACACTTCTAATATAAAAAACCCTTAACACACCCTTAAACATCCTGCTGGCTGTGAAGGACACAGACTAAGACAGGGGAAAATACATTATTGGTGTCCTGTTGTTCTTTTGCCTTTGTGCCAAAATTGATTCACTGGTGATGTCCAACTGCTTTCAAATATTCAGCATGCTCAGTGAGAGATGCCTGCTGTGCCATTATTACTGAAAGCTTATGATTTTTTGCACCATTTTAGATCTGAAGCAATCTGGTTTGAGGACTTTTTTTGGGGTGCATAAAGAGCATAAAGAGGCTTCAGAGATCTACAGAAGTGGGTTTGGTGTTGATATCTCTTTCTTTGTGTGTTTTAAACAGACATTTAATTTAAGTAATGTGAAAAGTTTAGATAATTTTGAGTTTAGAATTTATAATGCTGCACTGGAGTTTGAAAGTGGAGATATTTTCAATCAGGTATCAATCAAAGTTGGTAGCATAGTTGAGAATGAAAGGTGTCCCTGTGATTGACAGGGTTGCAGAGGGCTTGAACCAAAAATCAATATGTTCTCTGCACCTCTTGTGTTCTTTGTCAGTGAGGGATGACTGACGTGGAAGGGCGAAGGGATGTTTGCCACTGGAGGGATTGACAGTTTTTTTTTTTTTTTTTTGTGCATCAAACAAATCCAAATTGTGCTAGCCTTAAAAAAAAGAAATATGAATAAAAAACTGAGCAGGGTTAATTACAATTGCAATAGATTTTTTAACACCACATTTTTACTTATTCCTAATAAGATTTGTATTAACAATAAGTAGAAAAGGGGGGTGGAGTGGAGGTATCCTTCGTTGGTAATACACTTGCCTATGAACAAGAAAACCCAGGTTCAAACCCCACTTACTACCTTTGTGTACCAGAGGAAGACATTTAAGCCTGAGTTGGTCCAGAGAGACTGTGTGTCAGGATTGGCTCCAGGTGAGGTTTCCAGCTCTAGCCAATCCGGACAGCTGTTAAAAGCCTCTGATTCTGCCCCTCTGGAGGGACAGCATTTTAGTGAACTTGTTGTGTGAACTTGACCTGGCAACATCTTTATGTGTATAGTTTGAGTTCTGGCAATCATCACACGCCTGCGGGCTAGTTTCTGTTCTTCCCTTTATTCCCCGTTTTTGGACATCGCGCCTTGTTTTGTTTCTGTTTATTAATAAAATTCCTTTCCCAGAATGTCCCGACTCTGCACTTTCTTCCCCCGTCAGCTCGCCGACGTGACAGAATGCAGTCCATCCAGAGGGGCGGAGTCAGAGGCTTTTAACAGCTGTCCGGATTGGCTACAGCTGGCAACCTCACCTGGAGCCAATCCTGACACTGTGCCTGTAATTACTGATTGTAAGTCGCTCTGGATAAGGCGTTTGATAATTGCCATAAATGTAAATGTAATGTGAATGTAAAATAAAAAGGTGTGTCCGAAAAAACAACACAAAAAGAAAGATTGTGTTGTTCAGGTAATGTGGACACTAAAAGGGTAAATAGATATAAAACATACATCTCTCAAAAAGATATCAATAAAAAAAATCCCACACACAAACAAAACTCTAAAAGCCCTGAAGTTGGTTTCATGATGCCGTTATACTTCTAGACAGGAAGACCCACTTCTTTCTGTGTCAGAGGTGTAGCGACTGTCTTTTGTTAAGAGATACAATTGATGTTAAAATGCCTTAATTATGGACCAGGGAGGCTCTGTGTCAGTAAAAGTGAACACAAACTGTCTTTTGTTACTAAGCAGTTACATTGATCCTTCAGTTGTCAAAAGCCCATTCTCTCCCATGGCTCTCCACCAGATTCTTGTATTATGGAAGCAAAATGGAAAGAGGTTGTGGGGGTGGCAGAGTCAGCAGAGGCCATTTTTTGTTTGGACTAAAAGGCTGAAGGGAAAAGGGTTTACTAGATACTGGGCTGTTGTTATCTGTGGAACTGGGGATTGAGGAGAAATAGTAATTAGGCAAGA
Source organism: Denticeps clupeoides (assembly GCF_900700375.1). Classification (NCBI taxonomy): domain Eukaryota; kingdom Metazoa; phylum Chordata; class Actinopteri; order Clupeiformes; family Denticipitidae; genus Denticeps; species Denticeps clupeoides. The sequence continues at coordinate 25,398,914 of NC_041707.1, forward strand.
CTGTTGGGTGAAGTGTGGGCATGGATTAATTATGCGTCTTTATATTATCACCCAAACATGGCTGCCACCCAAAGACGTTGCGCCCAAATTGTCTATAAAGACTAGTCCGGTCAGGCTGAGGACTCAGTGAGTGTTGGTTTTTCGGCCATGTTCACTCAAGAACGTTGTTTTCTACAACAGGTTGTTGATTTCTAAAAAACCTGCGTCCACACAGGAGCACGTTCTGAAATTTAGTCATCCACATGGAGACAACCAAAAACGCTTTAAATGTATTTATATCTTGGGTCCCCTAAAACAGCGATTCCATGTGATCATTGGGTAAAATGGGTTAGAAATGTTTAAATTTTTTTTGTGTGGACAGGGCCTCAGTCACAGCCATCCTCAAATTATCAATGGTTCTAACCTTGGCTGGTGTCTCTGCTGAATAAGGAGCTTGGGGGTTAATTAGTGAAATGTTTGGCCCAAACACTGATCTCAGTGTACACAAGGCAGGACAGGACAATAATGCATACTCTTGTGTACCTAAAACCTCTTAGATTACATTAAAGACCTAGTCCAGTCTGGCTCAGATTTCCTAGTCTAAGGCATATTTTAATAACCAGGATGTCTCTTTCTGTCTGATAATAATATAAAGTCTGGGTAACCTTGCTTAATGTGTCTGTTCCTGTGAATGGTTAATGAGCAGAAGATGCAATAATCTTAAAAAAACATGAAGGTGAAGATGAATCATTCCTATTAAGAATTGTATGCAGGATTATAAGCCTTGTATGCAATTGTTTAATAACATTCCAAACTGAGGAAGAACTAACCTGAAGATTCAAAGTCATGTATGAATAATTAAACCAATGCTTTGTTTAATTCAGAGTGCTGCTTACAGAAGGATTGAGTTTACATTTATGCTGCATTTGCACTTTTGGCAAATGGTGTAAACAAATAAGTAAATGAATGTTATGCTCATGTTAATTTGCATTAAGAGTATTCAAAATCTTTAGTGAAGGGTTTGTAGTCAGCATAGTCTTACTGCCGATCAATAACTTGTTCAAAACCTTTCTGAACAATTTTTGAGGTCACAGCTACAAATCTATATATTTTTTTTATAACAAATGCTTATTAAGAGACCCTCTTCTTATCCTGAACTGTGCAACGAACCCAATTCTATCCCTTTATTTGAAAAAAGCGAGTGCATCAATAGTCAATTGCCAATAATCTCTCTTCATGAAAACAGCCTGCAACCAACTGATTCTTAGTTTGATAAGTACACTGTTACAATGAAGTGGGAAACTGTCCATGACTGTCTCTACTGAGTCATAAAACATATTGATTTCAGCTATCCTGATCAGAACAAACTGCTCCCCCCAGTTTATGGATGACTTTGTTTCGACAGAACAGCCTGTGTTTGAACACCGATTATTTTTACTCACCATAAACAGATCTGAGTTGCTTCATCCTGAGCTCCAAGATTTTAAAAGTACTGGGACCTCTTTGTTAGTCTTTCTGAAGACAGCACCGTGTGTTTCCTGACAGGCGATAGCAGGGCAGCCATATGGCTCTCTGTCAGTGATGACCTCTTGGCCGTGTGCTCGCATAGACTGTGGTATTATCTAAGGCCTCACATCGCATTTGAAAGGCAGGCTTGGCGGCAGTGGCAATGGGGGACATTATTCATGTGACACATCTCTGTGCCGCCCCAGCTGCTGCTGTTGTCCTGACTCTGGAGGGGCACAGTCCTCACAAACCTGACTGGATTACATGCAATTCCCAATCTCAAAATTTGCATTAATAACATATATACAGTGTCCAGATCACTCTTATAGATAGGGGGAACAATAGGACCTCTGTGCTTGATGTGCTTCTGCATTTGGCAGTGGTGGCCTAGCAGGTAAGAAAACGGGCTGTAATCAGAAGGTCCCCACACACTGCTCCCTGGGTGCCTTTCATGGCTGCCCACTGCTCACCAAGGATGATGGGTTAAAAGCAGAGGACACATTTTGTTGTGTGCACCATGTTGTGTGCCACCTTCACTTGTGGCTATTGCTTATTTAGAGTTGCCAGTTCACCTAGTGTGCATGCCTCTGCATGTCATTGGACTATGTTAGGAAACCAGAGATCCCGGAGGAAACCTGCGCTGAAATGGGTAAAGCATGGGTAAACTCTGCACACTCTAGGTCCAGGATTCAAACCTATATCTGTGAATGTTGAAGGCCACAACGCTGTGTGGAACTTGTACAAAAAAACCAAAACAAATAAACAAATAAATAAAAACAGACTGAATGATTTTGATGACTGATGCTACGTTTATGGGTAAGTGTGAAGGGACTGTGTGAAAGTGAGTGAGCATTCGTAGTTGAGCATGTCTGTGTGCTTCTCTGCGTAAACATGCTCTTGGTTCAGGGCAGGACGACTGCTGTCGGATTTCTTCTTTCATCCCTCCATTCCCTGCGGGGAGCGCTGCTCCGCCAGCCTGCCCCAGATGTGAGAAGACGTGGGAGGGAGAGAGAGGATGAGAGTTAGGGAGATAGTGGTAGACAGAGAAAGTTGGTGTCCAGGATGACACAAGCTAGTGTTGAGTCCTGCTCCAGCCTGTCGCCGCTTATTAACACACCCTGGGCATTTGACGTTTCCACCTACGTTCACTCTAAACTCAGATCAGTGTCCCTCTTATGTTTATGGCCAAGCTCACTACAGCACTCTGAGCAACCACTGTTTCCCAGTCAGCTGGCGAAAGAGTTTTAATGATACATAAGCACTTGTTTTTTTAGCGGACTCTTTAAACCAAACAGCATTAGGAAAGATCACAAATGCAGCTTCATGAACACAAACCTGCCCAAGACTCATGCATTCCCAAGTGAAAAATAACTGATAACCTCATCTAACCTCCAACACCAGTACTGCTTCTATCATACTGGCACTAAACCATCTCTGATAAAAACTCATTCTGAAGTGTGTCATAGTCTGTCACAGCAGAGAGAGCTACAAGATCTCTGCAGGGAAATTTAATAACAATTCCCATCTCCAGCTGCCCACACCTTTTCCAGGTCTTATTAAAAATAAGTCTATTGGGGAATAAATAATGAGAAAACACTTTTTGAGTTTTCTTTCATGGTTGAATTATTGCCTTTTTAAATGCAATTTTTGTTTTAAAAATTAGAATGTTAATGCACAATGCACAAATCTATTTAATATAATACATACTGATGTTTAAAAGTATATTCACTCTATATCTGTTAATTTAATCAGGATGGTTAGTCACAATCTAATAATATGAATCATGATGGAACTCCAGGTTTGTTCATGGTTAGGGATCATGAGGGGGTCTAGTAGGGGTCATTTCAGTCAATTATAAAACAAAGTGTGATTTGCTGTGCGTCAGACCTAATTAAATTAAAGCTGTGCAAAGTCATCAGGTCTTGAAAAGTACTCAATGACATTTAAAGATGTATTGGCCTCCAAGGAGTCCATCAATGGCAAGGTTAGTAACTAAGAAATAATAAGGTCAATAAACATATATAATTACATTTCTGATTCATTATTGCTATTGACCATGATCTGGAAAAAAAAAAGCTGTGTTGAGATTTTTGGCAGGACAATTTGAATATGTGGTTATAACATTGCTACTATTTCCATTTTAGTAGTATTGTGTTTTTGCACAGGCAAACAGGTAGCTAAAGGATGGGTAAATTAAGTAAGTAATTAAGCCTGCTGGCAGGCTCTGAGGTTTAACCCCAAGGTAATGAGAGGTTTGAGTGCATTTTTCAAAGGATTTACCCGAGTTGCATAAGTTAGTGGGTTGTAGCTCACAGTTCTGCGCACACCCTTGACCCTGTTTTTTTGTTGAAATCCAAGGCTAAAAACGACCTGGATCTAATCTGCTGTATACACAGAGGACTACATTAATGCCTCCATTTGAGCGGGCCAACATGCAGACATTATTCATCTTCCTCTCCTTCTCTAAAGTACCCTAGATCCCAAGGCCTATTTATCTTTTATCTGATTTACAATCCCACTTTGTTTTCAGGTTAAACTGTGGATATGCTACTGAATGTTTGATCAGAAATGCTTAATGATGATGAGAAATCATTAATAGTAAAAAAATATATATGAGTGATGAGGCAACATTACCTCTATTTGATGTCCCAATGGCATAAGATTTATGCTTGACTCAGATTAAATTTAATAAGGAATCATTGCATTAATTGTGAAATGCATATTCACTCCTTAGTGTGAATAACCTTAGTGTGTCTTGTGTATATAGGAGTGTTTAATGGGTGATGGACTGATGCCCTGTGAAACAAACAGAATGAATGGATGAAAGAATGCATGGAAGTGGGTCATTGTGTCATGCGGCACAGTTCTACATTATAAATATTTCATCTTAGCCACCTTCAACCTCCATTCAAAAAAAGATTATTTACCATCTTGGTGTTGCCATTCTACCATACTTAATCTCAGTCTTTTTGAAACCACCCAGCTGTAATGCACCCTTCGCTCCTCCCCTCTCTCTGCCCTTACCTTATCTCTCCATCTGTCTCTCTTTCATTCTCTCTCGATCACACCTCACTTCACTGTCAAGTCTATTGCCAAGGTCAGATAGTCAGTGGACCCTTAGAATGTGTGCTTCCCTGTTTTAATAGGATTTAATAGTACTTGACACCACTAAATGAATGAATCAGGGGTACTATAAGCAAGGACACAATTGTGTCGGCTCGGTTCCAGAGTCCCAGAAAGGCATTTGTCTTCTTGTTAGTCAGCCACCGTGGCATACCTCTTAATATTCAAGATTGCTGGCAGGAAACTGGAAATATTTCAGCCACTGACAGAGTATGCAAAATTTGTAATAGCATATACATTTCATTTCAAATCTCCTGTGCTTTCTCAGTTAGTTGCAGTGCACCCCTTGGGCCAGGTGACGTGACCAGTGTCATGAGCCAGTCTAGGGATACAGCCCTTATCAAAAGAAAAGACAGAGAAAGTATTTTGTGCCGTCGTATTAGGTTTTTATTATTAAAAAAAATTAAAGAATGAAAGAAGAAATACAAATGAAGCAACAAATTATGACAAAAGAAACGGGAATAAAGAGAAAAACAAACTCCGAAAAGCAGGTAAGCAGGTAAACACAACAAGTTGCGTCGCCTCCTAGGGGAAGCGCAGGGGAAACCGGAAGTGATGCAATCGGGAAATGGAGGCGGGCGGGGGTGGATGTCACGGCAAGCGCAGACCCGAAAACGGAAACTGATGCCCCTTTTATTCTGGCTGTCCACAGCAGGAACAGGCTCTGTTGGCAATCACCAGGCATCCTGCAAACACAACACAAACACAGAACAGAAACACCAAAAAAAAAAAATGTAACACCAGCCAGAGTGGACACTTTTAATTTGCCCCGTTCCCCCAGTCTTTGTGCCACCTTCTGCCCATCTGCTGAAAACCCAGTTTGGCCCTGGGTTGTGCAAACCTGCCAGGTCTGCAGGCCCCATTGTCCAGTTATCTTTTAGTGATGGATGAACAGATGCCTAGTTAGAGCCATAGCATTAAGGCAGAGTGTATACACCCTCCCATGGTGGGCTCTGCGTGTGTGTGTGTGTGTTACAAACAAACCTACTTATATGTACACAACTGTATAGCTGGAATAAACAGTAAATCACTTACAAAACACACACACTCCCACTCAACAGATAACCTTCTGCAGATAACCCTGCCCTGCTCTTCTGCAGCTCCGGGTCGATGAGTGTCAGAGGAAACAAACTCATGCTGGCTGCAGCTGGATGGCCGTCAAGCGCGTCCCGAGATCAATGCCCTCATCAATGAGCCGCTCCGTGCTGAAAATTTATCATTTGTGAATTTTGCAAACATGATTAATGCGCTAATAGAATCCACTTTGCTCGGTCGGCATCTGTTTCAGATCTGCGGTGGGTCACGGTGCCAGACGTACAGCATTTTGCTCTCATTTCTCCTCCTCTCTGCTTTCCTCTTCCTCCTGCTCATCCCAGTGTTGCCATGGCGCTCTGCCTTGGTTTGAACCAATCTGTAGCTGTCCACTATTTCTCTTCCTTCTGTCTTTTTTGCTGTTCTGTTGCTTTTCTAACCAGAAGCTTTCATTTCTATTGCTTTCACTTCCCTTCCTCGGTTCATCTGTGCCACATATACGGTACCCCATTTGTGTGAAAAATGAGTAATGTCCCCTGAGCTGCTGTACAATTGTGTGTACATGCACAGAGGCTACAAAATAAGAGCAAAAATATCTCCTATACGTGCACATATCTATGCATTTTCTGTATTGTGAGACCTTAGGGTAAAAATATGTGTATATGTCCACCGCAATATACTACTCACTCACTCATTTTCTAAAATGAGTCACAGGGTGCAGTGCATATCGTGCCATCCACTCAGTCACACCTACAGCCAATTTTAATTTTCCAGATCACCTAGCCTGCATGCCTCTAAATAGTGGAAGGAAACCAGAGAACCCAGAGACATACTGTACTCTAACACAGAAGATTTTCAAAGATGTTCCATTCTGTTGAGGTATTGGACTTAGGTGGTGAGCGTGTATTTTCACCCACATGTGTACACAGACTCAGATTCCTTCAGACATGCGTTAGAGCCCTTTCTTAACTTGACTTGAGCCATGCTTTAATTTGCCTGTCGCCACTGTTGTCCCTAATGGTGAATTAGCATTCACCGCGGCTAGCAGGATGCATTGAATTGTGCTGGCTTTCAGATATCCTCTTGAAGACGATGAATTAGCCTAGCTTTCAACACAGATCTCCCTGTAATGAATCCTTTGTGTTTGTACTCTGGACTGAGTCTGCTTTTAAATTGAATTGAATGTTTCTCGCTGCTTTTCTCCTTATTCGCTCTCTCTATTTTTTTTCTCCCTATCTCTTTCATTCTCTTCTCAGCACACTGTAGAGGATTCTTCCATTATCCTGTCCCCCAGTTCTCATTCCAAAATGTTCCACTATTCCCTCCCCTTTTTCTTGTCTGTTTGCCCCAGTTTGATACAATGCAGTTTTCTGGCACCCTCTTTCTCCACATCACATGTACTGCTGCAGTCTCACCAGTATTCTACTATGGATGTCGAAATGGGGTTTTAGCCATACCTGGCATGGTGTCATGGTTTTGTGGCCATGCACTCCCCTTGACTTCCTCTCTATCAACCTGATTTTTTTTTATTGAATCAACTTATTTTTCTTTAGTTGTATTTAGCATGCTTGTAACACACCTACAATTAAGGTTTTTGTCTTACACACATGTGCAGACTTACACCCTCCCTCACACACTTTCTCTGTCTCCCCCTCCCTTCCTTGCTCCCCTCATCCCTGGTGATAACAGATTCACATGAAAGAGAGGCAGTGTTGTTGCACGACGGGTTCTTTTTCAGCCTTTTTTGCTGCAGCTTTGAGGAAAGGCTTAGAAGCAGTTAACACACATTTAAGAAGACAAACACAGTGGGATGCCCTGGGAACAGAGGAACAAGTCAATAACAGGGGGAACATTGAGAGATAGATGACCAGGCTCCTCTCTGATGAAACTCCCTGAGCAGCACTGGTCAGATCGGGGCCATTAAATGGAAACAGTGCTAGCTAGCATTAAGCCCTATTTAAACCTTAATAAAGAGCTATGACCAGTCTTGTGATTCAACATAGTCATGTTTTTTGTGAACTTAATATATTATTTTACAAATGGTGACTGTCAATGTGAGTTATATTTACAGCATTTATCAGTCACACGGATCTTACAATCCGTAGTTACAGGGACAGTTTCCCTGCAGCAAATCAGGAACCCAATGGCAGTAAGTGACTTTGACCTTTGGTCTTTTGGATCATAGCACACTAGGATACTATCTGTTGGTACCTCATCCATACTGTTTGGCAAATCTGTGCACTGTGTACTCTAAAAATGGATCCATCTGGATTGGATTAGCCATACAGGAATCAGAAGAATGCACTGATTCTGGTCAACTGGTATGGACACACCCAAGGATGTCTGTTGGTCTGTTTACTTAAAGAGGAGGTGGAATAGAAATTTTGGGATTTGTGAATAACTAATGTTATTAACTAATTCATTTTCATTTGCATGAACTAAAGTTTAAACTAGCTCATCTTTCAGAGTAAGTTGGCACAATAATGCCAGTAATAACCTCACTTGCCTTCATGCGATTTCATCATAAAGGTGCATGAACTAGTGCAAACTGAATTAACCACATTAGAGACAGAGCATAGAAGGGTGCGTGAGGCTGGATATGGTACAAGAAAAAATGCTGTATAGTCACTGAGGATTTAATACATAGCATTTAATAGATACAACACTGACTAATTTTAGTGTTGATGTTCCTAAATCAGGCAGCTAAGGAACTGTGCTCTAAAGGATTAACCAAGGATTATTTTGTTCTTGTCTGAGCTAATATATTGGTTTATATTTAAAGGTGCTGCAACACGTTAAGCAGTTTATTTACTTTTAGTGCAATTGATGGAGAAATAAAGACTTACTTGCTGCATGCTGTGAAGACTCTCTGCTTGATGTTTAAATACTAATGCTGTTCTTCTGTACAGCAAGCTTATGGCTGTGTGAGGCTCATCCTGACGGACTGTCATTATGTGTAACGGTAAAGACAGTGCTTTAAAATTCATAAAGCCATCATTTCAAGGCAGAAAGACGCCAGTGCTCTGTTTTTGTTGATGCTTTTGTCTGTGGAAAATGATGTGTCTGTGAAAGGCGCCAGCATGCTGGTTTTGATTGGCTAATCAAAATCGTCTTCCAAAAAACACTAGGCTTATTACCAGTAGGGAATAACTGTGGCTGATTGAATAAACAGGTTATTATTATTTTTTTTGCAGAGGCTTGGCTGTCGGGGTGGAGGCATGGTGAGTGAGTGATGGAGGCAGAAAGCAGACTAGAAAGGTCGCATTTCTCGAGAACAGATTTCAGCCGCCATCTCACATTAAACTGTAATGAACTTGCAAGGTGCCATTGGTGGTGGTCAGGGGCTAAAGCATGTGTGGGTGCTACACTGACCTCTGTGGACTACATTATTTTACATTCAGCCACTCTTTGGCCTCCTGTGGGCAGCTATACATTAAAATCCTGTGTGTTGGGGGCAGAAGCAGAGCTCCAGTGAAGCCCTGTGTTGCAGCGTTATGTAAAAGAGAAACTGGCGCTTTTTGACAGAAAACAGATTCAGGGATTCTTTTTTTCCCTTTTTTACATGAGTCCATTTGGATTAGCTTAAGTGCTGTAGAGGTTAAGCACATTGCTTTAGGGCACAAATTTGTCCGAAGGCACTGCTTTCCCCCGTGGCAAACCTGTTACCCTTTAGCTCTGTTAGTGAGCTAAAACACCTCTCTTAACTGCTCAGATCCATTTCTGTCCCTCCAAATTACTTCAGACAAATTCATATTCACACACACACACACACACACACACACACACACACACACACACAGATAGGCTCATGCACACAAAATGCATACTGCAGCTTGGTTCTCTTTTTCTTAATTTTGCTGGTGGCCTGAAAATAGCTCAAGGCTCAATGATTCAAAATGCAAATTTAAAACACTGTTTATTATCTGAGTTCTCCCAGTTGTTGATAGACAAAAATTTTGTTTGCCTAATTGGAGAAAATACAAGATAGGTGTCAAACTCTTTTTGAAATGGTGATTTATATTATGCAGCATTTAATTAGAGCTGCATACAAATTTTAATCACCAAAGATCATCTTTTGCATCATGCTTTCTTTAAATATTTATTCCTGGGCTTCTATTGCAATGTCTGGATATAACACAAGCCACCAGTTCATTATTCAGCCTGAAGGAACTGGCCTAATTCCTCCAGAATATTTTCTTATTAAAATGCTTGCTTAGATGTTACTAGTGTCAATATCCAAGTGTGTTAAGAGAAAAATCACATCTGCATATTATTACTATGCACCTCACCATATCTAAATAATAACACCTCAGTACATTTCTTAGTATCCCTGCTCAAGGGCATAGTTCATATCATTGGAAAACCTGCCCTTGCATAATTAATTTGGAGGATTAAGAACACACACACACACACACACACACACACACATAAAAAAAAAAGTCTCCAGTGTGTGAAGGTGATGGAAGGTACGGTGTATCAGGAAGATAAGGTCTTATCCACTAAATCCACAGGAGGTTAAAGGAGAGGAGGAATGGCAGTTGACTGCAATGAAGTCACATACTTAGCCTCTGTAGATCCAGGATTGAAAAAGGAAAGGGAGATTTGGATCACAGCATGATCTTCCTTCCCTACTCATCTATGGTGCTTAGTGGCAAAGTTGTGATCTGAATAAAACCCTCCAAAAGATGCAAAACTGAACAAGGTTGGGGTAGTTATTTTAATCTAGAAAATAGGTTCGGAGTTGGAATGAAAGATCTTCAGACTGAAAAAGACATTTAAATTTGTAATGTAAGGGGATAATCATTCTATGCAATCAGTCATTGTGGGTACAGTGTGATAAGACAGGAGATTTCTTTGATTTAGAGTTGCCAGGAATGTGCAGAGGAAAACATGTCCAGTTTTTGCTGTCTGTGTAATTGATGTGTAGTGCCATAAAAGTGTTCTCTATTCTATATTTTTGTACATGACCTAACAAATTCCCTTGGCTGATACACCTCTCCATACATATAAATATATGCAATTGGTCAGCTTGGTAGCAATGTATTTTCCTAAACACAATTGTTCTCTTTGGATCTAGTTTTAGCAGAAATTCGACAATAAATTGCGAAAACCTTGAATAATGGTTTTAATATCTGGGATTAAGCAACCTGTTGTCTGATGCCACTGGAAATAAAAACAGTGGCCTTGCGGGTAAAGGAAACGGACCCATAATCAGAAGGTTGCCAGTTCGAATCCTCAAACCAAAAAGATGCCACTGAGGTTAGACTGAGCAAGGCACCGTCCCCACACACTGCTCCCCGGGTGCCTGTCATGGCTGCCCACTGCTCACGAAGGCTCATTTTTTTGTTGTGCTCTGTGTGCTGTGGTGCAGTGTTTCACAATGGCAATCACTTCACTTTCACTTATCTTCCAGTCAAGGTGGAAACATCTACACTGTCCTGAGTAAAGGTGGTTCAACATGGAACACACATTTCTACTTACTCTAAAACTGATAAATACAAAACAAACACTTCTCCCTGTCCTCCCAAGTGTACAAACCCATTGTTTGGAATATCAGAAAAAATTATGTGAGCAGCTATTTTGGAAATGGGGATTATTATACAGATTGGGCTATCGTCCCCTTTTTGCAATTGCCAAGGAGATCTTATGTAATCCTGTCAGTTATTTCAAGACACCACCAGCATACAATCTGAGCCTTGTGTCCCCATATCTAAATGCATGATCTGTGCATGTGTGTGCACGTCATGACGAGAGCAGCATCCATTTGTCATTCAGCCTGCCAACTTCTATGATTTAAAGGACAAAATGGCAAGGTTGACAATCATGCCTTCCTCTTCCATCAGATGGAGTTTAAAAAAAAGAGGAGGCAGAAAGGATTAGGTTTCGTGTAAAGCTGTCTTCTATTTCTGTGAGCTATTCAGAGCATTTCCTCAGTAAGGACAACACAGCACCCAGTTCTGAGAAAAGATGAAGGAACAGGTTATTTTAACTCCATTGTCTCCACACTATCAAAACCAATGAAACCTAAAGCAAAGTGTGGCCTCAGAAAAAAAAGGGTCTGAAAAAGGTTCTTGCTTAAAATTAAACGCATTGCTCACCTTTGATGTATATGCACTGGCCCAATTCCCCCTCTTTTCCTCCACATAATCATATTTGTGCCATATGAGCATGGGGGTTGCAGAAGCTCCGTGGAAAGAAGGATGCTTCCTGTCTTTATTGCATTTCAGCTTAGTCTGATCTCAAGCTCACCGCTGTGCATTTTCATATAAGTAATTTGTTTGATGTGTCTCCGGCCGCAGGAACCCTCAGAGGCAGGGGAGGAGTGATGAAAATGCCTATTTTGCCTCATAAACAGGCAGTCACAGTGATGTGGCAGCTGAGGCAGGTTGCTTTAAGTGCAACCCACAGTGGTCTGGAAGCTAATAAATTTTAAAAGGTTATGCTTGATATTCATTGTGCCTATAGAAGGTGCTAATGGATGCTAATGACCTTTTTAAAGCCTGTTTTCCAAAAACCAAAGTGCAATTTTTACACCTTGAGTATGTTTTACCACCAAAGGGACCTTTTTCATTTCACATACTGGTAACAGATTGCCCTTTATTTCCTTCACTTTTTATGGAAGATGACATAAGAAATCAGTGAAATGTATAGTGCTAATTAAAGTCATATCATACATTTCTAGTCCCACTACATGCTGCTGAAATATTCAGAGTTACACAAGCCGTAAGTAAAAGACCCTTAAAACACTTAACGCGCAAAAAGCTTTAAACACACTGCTCAAATCAAATGTGATGCCATTAATGAAGATGTTTTAAGGGTTTTACTGTGTGCGCTCAGAAGTGCTTGTTTACTGACTCCCTTGACACTGCCGCTGCTCCTCAATCTTTCAAATGCACATCTGCTTCATTTCCCTTCCCCAAATCCATTCCTGCCAAAATGGCCGCCCTCAAACAGGTGGCTGTATTAGCGGGTTGGTTTTTATTGGGGGGAGCAGAGAAAAAATGAGATCTTGATGATAGCCCAGACTCTTAATAAGGTGCAAATTTCAGGCCTGTGGCATCCGAGACGCAAATTGCTTTTTGACAGTATATTTAAGATAATCGAGTGTCATTTACTGAAGCCAATTTCATTTGGATTGTGCTATCTCTCTCTCTCTCTCTCTCTCTCTCTCTAACCCTCCCTTTCTCTCTCTCTCACTGTCTGCCCTACCCTGTTTCTCTCCGTAAGGTCAAGGATTTTTTGCTGGAATTAGTCATATATGTAGGTAGTTTCTGCCTAAACCTTTAGCTCTAGACCCCCTGCAACAGTATACTGGATAAGCAGCTATAGAAAATGGATGAAAGTATGGATAATGTTTTGCCCCTCCATGGCCTGCATTATAATTGTTCAGGCTCATGAAAAAGTAAAAGAGGCACTTATGTTTCTTTGAAAAGCCCTCTTTCCTCTCTGGCCACAGATGGGTGCTGAAAGACCACTTGTCACAGAGCTCTGAAAAAAAGTCTTATTATTCAGCCATCACTACAATTAACATCCAGTGGTGTTGCGCATACCATATTGTTCCTATTGGTGGTGAACAATTGGTGTACATGTGTGTGCTTAAGTGTGTGTGTTGTGGTCATCTAACTTTTTTTTTTTTTTTTTTAAATACATGTTTGTGATTGTTTGGGTGCATGTAGCAATTACACTCAGAGCCAGAAATATTGGCACCCCTGTATTTAAGCCAGAAAACACATCACTTTTCCCAGAAAATTGCTGCAATTACAAATGCTTTGGTATGGCCATGTTTATATCTTTTGTTGGCACTGGAAGAACACAAAAAAACACAGAAACAAAAACAAATCTGAGACATACCAAACAAAATGTCAAAATGGCCTTGCACCTTATCAGAATTTGTATTTTAGAAATTTTAGTATTTCAAGCATCTGATGCTCTCGTAATTTTTACAACTCACGTGTAACAGTGCTAGAATTATGGAAATTTTTACTAGCTAAAAATGGATAAATATTTCACTCAATCTTGTTTTTGAGTGCCTATGTATAGCACAATGCACATGGAGAGAAGAAAGGAGAGCAAAGAACTCCCTGAGAACCCAAATTATAGTAAAACATGGACAATCCCAAGGCTACAGGTCCAGCTCCAGAGATGTTCTGGTGCCCACTGTGCACGTTGTAAAGAAGTTTACAGCCAATAGCTCCATATATCTATTCTCCTTGGACGTGGACAAAAGGGAATAATTGATGAAATGTTACAACAAAGAATTGTGCAATTGGTGGATAAACAAACATGATGAACTGCAGGTGCATTGGATAACAGTCTCAGCTCATCACCATCTGAATCTAAAGGGACGCTATAGTACGATATCCAGGAGAACCCCATAGCTGACACAGAAACACCCAAAAAAAGATTTGGAGAGTTCTGAAGTGAACAGCAAGTAGTCCATATCTAAATCTCTTAGAGCAGCCCTGAAAATATATAAAAACACCAAATGTAATTTTTATTAGCTGGCAAAGGAAGAGTGGTCCAAAATTCCAGTAAAATACTTAAAGAAGAAAAAGCAATTTAAACATTTTATTTCTTCCGAAAGATTTACAACTTAGGATGCCAATAATTTGGTTCAGGCCATGTTTGACATTTTCTGTGGAATGCCTCTGCTTTCTTGTTTGCTTCCAGTGCCAGCAAAAGAAATAAACATGATAATACCAAAACATTTGTAATTGCAGCAATTTTCTGGGACAAGGGACATCATATTTTTGGTAATGACAGTATGTTGCAAGATGGAATACACTAAATAAATATTTATATTAAAAAAACATATTTGACATAAAAATGACATATGTAAGATGCATATGTAAATAGGTTTCTATTGAAGTGCTTATCCATGATCACTGTGTTTGTACTCTTGGAATGTTAAATGAGACTCTTGAGAACACACAACACACAGATTGCATGACCACCTTTTCCCTCCCACTCAAATCTCCAGCCCTTGGCTTCTGGGCTGCATAATTGAAATGTGACTGTGGGCACACAGTATGCCACAGAACATGGTGTTTGCCATCAGAATATAACACAGGTAGAAAGAGACCTCACACATGCAAAAATATGAACTCACTTAGGACCACTCACAGTCGCATTGGGAAAATATGTGAAAAAATTTTACAAGTGAAAAGCAAAGCCACTTTATGAAACACTGATGCACATAATCATATCAAATATGTATTTACCTTGACTGTTCAATGACAATATGTGTAAAGAAAAAAAAATCTTCACAGCTCTGTTATCCTATTCTTCTGTCAGCAGCAATGGAATATTGTTTTCCAGACTTCTGATTGTAGATCATTCATTTGTTGGGGGACCCCAACGCCCAGTTCTTGTACAACCCCAAGTCCATTAAAGTTGGGACGTTGGGTAAAACGTAAATAAAAACAGAATACAATGATTTACAAATCTTTCAACCTATATTTGAATACACTTCAAAGACAATATATATAATGTTTAGATATAGAAATTATTGTTTTTTTTCAATTCTTCACTTATTTTGCATGGGACAGGGGCAGCAAAAGATTGGGGAAATTGAGGAATTCCACTGGTGAACAGGTTAATTGGATGCAGGTGTTTGTCATGATTGGGCATCCCAAAAAAGCTCAGCCATTCACAAGCAAGGAGAGAATAGTGTGGGAGAATAGTCCAACAGTTTAAGAACAACGTTTTTTAATGTACAGTCACAAGGATTCAAGGGATTTCATCATCTACTGTCCATAATATAATCAAAATATTCTAAACTCAAATAGCTTTTTGGTATCATGGACATCGTGTCCTCTGGACCAAAGAGGAAAAGGAAAATCCGTATTGTTATCAGCACAAAGTTCAAAAGCCAGCATCAGTGATAGCATGGGTGTGTGTTAGTGCCCATGACTTGGCTAACCTGCACATCTGTGTTAATGCTGAAAGGTACATACATATTTTGGAGCAACATATGCTGCTTTTTTTTTTTTTTTTCAGGGATGTCCCTGCTTATTTCAGCAATGCTAATCCACATTCTGCATGTGCTACAACAGCATGGCTTTGTAGGAAAAGAATGTGGGTACTAGACTCGCTTGCCTGCAGTCCTGATCTCTGTCCCATTGTACAAAATACGACAACAGTGATCCTGGAATGTTTAGCGACTGAAGTTGTACATCAAGAAAGAATGGGGAAGAATTCAGCTTCAACAATTAGTGCCAAATGCTTATTGAGTGTTGTTAAAAGGATAGGTGATTTAACATGCAAATCAATTGCAAACAATTGCAAATCATTGTATTCTGTTTTTAGCTACATTTTACACAATGTCACAACTTCAATGGAATTTGGGTCATAGTAGATCTCTAGATAACATTTATTTTTTTCTTTATCAAATGAAATTAGATTTTTCAATAAATATTCCGATTTTTTGAAAAAACTCAGGGCTCTAGTGTGAGACCAGTTTCATGGGACAAAAAAATCGGGAGGTCACACCAGTAAAACCAGTCAACCTGCGTTAATAAATGAGATGCTGTCGAAAATTTCTGCTGGTTCACCTAAGGAAAAAAGTTAGGTGTATCAGTGCAACCAATACAAAAAGTTTGAGCCCTTGTACTACATATATATATAATTTAGCATCATGGGGAACATCTCAGCAGCAAATATGAGATTTTTGCATTCCTGTCTTTTACCTGTGCTTTAAACCTACTCATCTGGATTTAAATCAGCCGTCATCCCAGCTCCATCTTCTACACTGCAGTTCTTTACACTCCCTTGCTGTGATGTTCTGCAGAGAAGGCCTGACAGAGAGAGATGGGGGTGGGAATCATTCTGAAACCTTCAAATGAGCTCCTTCCTTGTTGATCACAGGTGAATAGGGATCCCTTGTATCTAACTAGGTGAATCTGTCAATCATAGGGTTGCTTCATGCTGGTACAGGGAAGAGGGGCCAACAGTGAGCTAACTTCGAGCTCTGCTCGGGTGCTGGAGAAGGAATTTGCCAGACAGGTGCTAGTGAGGTAAAAGCTTTTTGGAAAGGAGCCTATGTAGATTGTCCTTCCTGTCAGCCACCTTAAACTGCCAGGCATGGAGTCACATGCTGCTTGGCTAATAGGCCGAACCGAGGGGGGTAATGGCTGCATTTGGGGAGGGGGATGTGAGGATAGTCTGGAAACGTGACTCAGCTGCAGATGCTTTTTGCTTTATCCATCAACCCTCCATCAGATTATCCGCTATGCAGCAAGCCGCAAACAGTCATTGACTCAGCAAAGTGAGGCTGTTCATCTCAATCACGACTTGTTTTCAGCAAAGAGAGAACAAAAAGAACAAAGAGTGGAGACCCATTTAAATTTTTTTAAGAGCACCTGTGTCGGTTTGTACAAAATATGTTGGGCCAGTGCTAATATGATGAGGATGTTGGGAGAAGTGGAGCTGCAGAGCATTCAATGTAAAACAACAAACTGCTAAACCCAGTCCCTGCACTTTTTATTGATTAGTTCAAGAAACCTTGCCTTGGCTTCTCCTGCTGTGTTTTCTCTCAGGTTTTCACTTGTTTGGTGCATTCGTTTTCCTCATAAAAGAGAACGTATGGAAAAGAACAAAATTGGGTATTTTTACGTAAGATTACTCAGGAGGTCTTGTGAAGGAAAATTTTAAATGGATGAAACATCCATTGTTTTGGACGTTTTTGCTGGCTGAGTCATTATGAGCTCAATATCCAAAGGTAACACTGCTCCTGCTAACTCAACCAGTTCCTCTCATATTTACATCTCAGACAGGTGACACACAATTTATACCGATTTATATTCGACTTGTCCCCCAATTCTTTTTGTTTGTTTTTTTTCCTTTATTGCGCCTCCACTTGCAGCTCCATTTTCTACCTGAAGAATATTGAAACTGTCCCTGTGTGCCTCTCTGGTTAATTAACATGCAGTGGCTGCTTCATGCTGACAGATGAAACTCTGTCGAGCTTCTCAGGAGCTGGAGATTTATTGCCTGGATTATTGTTGGGATGCTGTGTTGCTTTTGTGATTGTGCATGTGTCCACAGTTATATGTTTGATGCATTTGGGTGTGCATGTTTAAAGGTATTTGCAACAAGTTTACAGATATGATCTTCTGGAGCTGACAGCTGCTTCAGCATCAGCTACAGCAAAGATGGCGTCTCAGTAGTATCTTAACAGTGCTCCCCTGCAGTTAACAGAGTGAGGGGGTTATAAAGTGGTACAGTGGATCACATGCTTTTTCATTAAATAGGAAATAACCTATAGGAGTTTAGCAGTTCTACCACATTTCTATACAAAACGGTCCTCAACTCACAGCAGTGCAGGAGAGGAAAAATGGCTTTCGGTGCACTGAAGGGGAAAATAATGGGGTCAGGGGAGACTCACAGGGCCGTGAAGGCGTTGCAGTGGAAAGTTGGCACGGAGGCCATTGTGTGGCCAAAGCTGAGGTGGGGGGTGTTCAGTTGCATGGGTGTGTGCAGATTGCTACTGTGTCACTCACAGCTTGGTGGAAAATTGTGTTGTGTAGACAGCCATCTTGGGTGAAAGAAAAATATATAAAATTGAACCTTTCCCCTGAAAAAGGAAATCCAAATTGATGTCATACCATCGGTCAAAAAACTCAGAGGGAAACACCAAGCCTCATTTGTCGACACACTTTGAAAAATTCCCCCTGCCACTGAGAATAGTGGCAACACCCTGACCCTCCAGTGATATGGATGAAGGGAGCGGATTCCATTTGTCCTACCCTGCTCTTTTCTCTCTCGCACACACGTGCACACACACACACACACACACTTTTTTTGTTTAGAATTACTGAATGTGGACGAGGACTTTCTTCATGATTAATAATAAGTATTAAGAATTAATCTTATGTTTGTACAGCCTTACAGGCAGGTCTTTAAATATTGCAATAACTTTGAGTTCTCCACATGCACATTTGTGTTTTGCTGGAGGTCATTTTGCAGGGCTCTGGCAGTGCTCCTCCTGTTCTTGCTTGCACAAAGGCAGTCCTGCTGCTGGGTTGTTGCCCTCCTATGGTCTCCTCCACATCTCCTGATGTATTGGCCTGGTCCCTGATAGCGCCTCCATTCTCTGGGCACTACACTGGCAGACACAGCAATCCTTCTTGTCAGAGCTTGCATGTGCCATCCTGGATGAGCTGCACTACCTGAGCTACACTAGAATGAAAGATACACCAATATTCAAAGGTGACCAAAACATCAGCATGTGAAATTGATTGTCAGTCAGAGTTGCTTTCCAATAATAAATAGACAATAAATGGCCTTGTAGTCTGTGATGGTCTTGATCCCCTGCCACATGCGCTGTGTGTCCTTTGACGTGAAGTGGCTGTTGATTTTCTCTGGATAAGCTCGCTTTGCCTGCTTAATAGCCCATGACAGGTTGGCTCTGGCTATAGAATAAGCCTCTTTGTCTTTGGACTTGAATTCATAGTCCCTGATTTTCACCAGGTTGTGCAGCTTTGCAGAGAACCAGGGTTTGTGGTTTCGGGACTCAAACCGGCATCCTTTGTTTCCTGCTAGACCTCCACTGCCCCCTGTTGAGAAGATGAAAATCACTTAATTAGGTTTCACTACTGGGCCACACGACAATTGATACTGTTGCCTCACATCTCCAAGGTTGTGAGTATAAAACTTGGCTTGAAATTTGTGTGTGCAAAGCTTGCATGCTACATAGGCGATTACGGGTTTCCACAGGCATGCACACTAGGTGAATTATACTATTATGTCCGTTGGAGTGAGTGTGTGCTCCCTGTAAATGTTGGAACTGTAAGCAATCTTTCATGCGTTTTGTTATATCGAACTTGTGGGTATGTGCCTTTTGATAGTTCATTATAACCCAGGTGGCTTTGTTCATCTTGCAACCTGCAGTCAAGGGGAAAGAAAATCAGTGTTCTGTGTTTATTGGCTTTGCTTGAGTGCAGATGTAGTAAAACAGTCTCAGATTTGTCAATTTGCCAGTTGATTTTACAGCAATATCACAGGGCTTACACAAGCTTACCCTTATTTCTCTCAAGGAGAGTCAGCCCAGATCAATTCTCACAAAAACAATATGCTCTTTCTGTGAAGTATGTTCTTACAGAACATTTTATTAATGATGCATTGAGCATCAAATTATTTTTGTTGTAAATCACTTGTAAATTGTTGAGTAAAACTGCACTTTTTTCTGTTTCAGAGTCTTGGATGGCAGAAGCATGATCCAATCCAGATGGCACTAAATTGCTGTGGTGGAATGGTGACAGCAATCTGGAGAAAACTTTTCTAATAATCGAAAGTGGACATTTTGGTCACAGCATACGGGAAGTCATGATCAGCTATTGCAGACGTCACAACTACAGATAGCTCACACACGTTCTCAGTCTGTACTCCACTGCAGTGATTTCATCTTCGATAAGGGAAAAATAACATATAACATCCACTTCAGAGGCATTCTTTTCTTGAAAAGCTCTTGGCAGCAGCTGTGGACTTGCAGTCAGGGTTTTAATTCATAATAAAGGCTGCGATTAGACGTCTCCCTGCAATTCTTATTTCTGCCGTTTCATTCCCAGAGGCACCAACCAATGGAGAGACTAAGAAGAGAGTCAGGATAGAGCATAAAAATAGTGCTAGAGAAACTGCTGAACAGGCTGAACAATTTCAGGGTTCAGAATTGAGAGGTTTCCTTTCTGCACAGAGGATTAATCTGCGTGTGAAAATATATCAGTAGGATTGTCTTGCCAGGACAGTAAGGGGGGTTAACACACTCAGACACGAGCATCAGCTTCAGCTGCTCAAGGTGAACACTTGAACACATACAAACATACAGCAAAAACCATCAGGACCCAACTTGAAAGATGACCAGAGAGTGGAGATCGCCAGCATTTTCCATTTGGCCCTTGGCTCTAGCTGGTTTGCTGATGACAGTCAGGGCCCTGGAGTTTGGTGGTGCTCCAGGTCAGTGGGCGCGATATGCCCGCTGGGAAGCTGGCTCTGTGGGTGAGTTGAGTTTCAGCCTGAAGACTAATGTTAGCAAAGCACTGGTGCTCTATCTGGATGATGGTGGCAACTGCGACTTTTTGGAGCTTCTTATCGCTGGTGGACATCTGCAGCTTCGCTTCGCCATTCATTGTGCAGAGCCAGCCACACTGCACATGGAGACACGTGTCAATGATGACCGCTGGCACATGGTGCTTCTGACACGCAACTATCGTGAAACTATGTTGATGGTGGATGCTGAAACCAAAGTGGCTGAGGTGCGTTCCAAACGCAAGGAGATGGCAGTTGTTAGTGACCTGTTTGTGGGAGGCATCCCTCCTGATGTCCGCCTCTCAGCACTAACATCCAGCACCGTGAAGTATGAGCCACCTTTCATGGGCCTCATCTCCAACCTGAAAGTTGGTGAAATGCCCCCAACTTTGCTCAACAGCCAGGGCATTCAGAGTGATCTGGAGTACCTCTGCACCAAGCAGAACCCTTGCCTCAATGGTGGCTTCTGTTCCATCCAGTATGGAGAGGTGCACTGCGACTGCTCTCAAACCCGTTTCAGGGGGAAATACTGCAAAGAAGGTAAGAAGCTACTGTCTTATATTTTTGAAAAACTTTAGTTCAAGGATAATGTGAAATGTGAACAAAACATAGCCATCTTTCTTTGTCATTGTGCCTATTCTTTTCATTTTAAATGACGTAATGACAATTTTAACATCTGCATTACATCAACTTTGTCTTTTCCCATGATATTTGTCTAGTTATTTGTGATGAAGTAGAGAAGGTACAACAGATGGTGGGTAGCATAATGGAGCTCTTCACCCTCCAAAAGGGAATTGAATTCTTTTCTTAAATGTTTAGGTTCAAATGAGGTATTTGTAGAGAACATTAATATTGTGGGTACAGTTCAAACTATACAGTTTTTTATTTGTTTTGGACAGCTCAGACTCATATCTAATATTCAGGTCACATCTAATATTTTAGCATTGACCTAATGTAAATAAACAGGTTACAGCAGTTTTGATTGGTTTATTTACATGACATCATTACATCAATGCTAAAATAATTTTAAATCTGTGTTCACTTTTTACAGTGTAGGAATGGTTGGAGGCATGTGATATGCACTAAAGTTTTGGTTCAATGAAAGGTGTAGTAGCATTTTGTTGTTAGCTGACTGAAGCATTTTTTCTGTAATAGCTTCCAAATAATACTAATAATAATGGTAATACCAAATAATAATAATGGTAAGGTGGTAGTAGCCTAGTGGGTAAGACACTCGCCTGTGAACCAGAAGACCCGGGTTCAAATCCCACTTACTACCATTGTGTCCCTGAGCAAGACACTTAACCTTAAGTTGCTCCAGGGAGACTGTCCCTGTAATACTGATTGTAAGTCGCTCTGGATAAGGGCGTCTGATAAATACTGTAAATGTAAATGTAAATGTAAATGTAATACAGCATCCGTTGGTGCTCTGACACCAGCATCTTAAATATTTCTTCTAATTTACAAATTAAAGTGACTAGCTAAATCTTTTTTCCTCCATGTACCACCCCTTTTCAATAGATGCAAATTATGATTAGATTGCATTATAGGCAGGTTTTTAACATTTTTTAGTTTATGTGAATATTGTTTTTATTGGTGTAAAAACATAAAAAGGCATTATGAATGCCCTGATTTATGAAGTCAGCACACTTCTCCCTCATTTGTTTTTTGGGTGTGGAAAAATGGTTGAGTTATATTCCAGGTGTTCCAATAATACACATATATATATATTTCTTAAAAATAACTATTCCTTAATGAGGGCTTTGATTTTAACGTGGTATCCTTCAAATGTAAACCATTTCAAAGAGTTTTAATGTTGTGGCTGAATGTCCTCTTCATCCTTTCCCATTCCTTTGTTAATCTTTTCAGCTCTCATTTTTGTCTACCCATTCTAATTTTCATTTATTGCCATTTCTTCCTAATTGCCCACTTTTTCAATCTCATTGGCTCCCATATTTCCCAGTTCCATCATTTCTGACTATTCATCCCTCCCACTTGCATTAATTATCTTCTCCTCACCTTCAACTCATATCACTAGCTATTTCATTTATCTCTCAATCTCATGGTCATTCGATTAATTTTTCTGAACATTTTGTCTTTTCTTGATGATACTTTTCGCTCTTGTTTTCCCCGTTTTCTTTTCATCCTTTTAAATCCCAGTGAATAGTGTCATTTCCATTTCTTCTGAGTCAGGCCTGCATATTCAGCTTTAAAGGTCAATAGCTTTTTCTTCATTGTGTTGGCATGCTGCTACAATGCTCTGTGTGAGCTGTCTGTATTTTGCAAAGTCTTAAGGAGTTCGAGACAGACCACACTCTGAATGATGTGTCCATGTAGATATAGAAGTTATTCCCATGAGGTAGATTTAAACAAGCACAGCAGTGCTCCCTTTAGCCTTGACTGTCTTCTCTCTCATTGCTGCCAGCCAAGGCTTCAGTCTCCTGCCTTTCTGCCAAGGCCTGTGGAATTACTAATGTGATCACTTCTGGCCTTTCTAAGTCAGGCTAAACAGTACCATTCCTTGGCTCCTTCTCACCTCTATGCGTTTTTCCATTTCTCTTTTATTCAATCTCTCTCTCCTTCTATCCACCTTTCCTTCATTCCCTCCCTCTCTCTCCCTACCTCCATCTGTTCTGTCAGATTGTGTGGCTGCTGTGTGTGGTTGCCGAGAGTAGATACAACCTGGCTCACGGCTAAATTGAGAGTGGAATACCAATGTGCTTCCACTATGACTGCGGGAAACATTTGTCCTTTTGAAATAGAGAGAGGGAGAGAGAGAGAAAGGGAGTGCATGGAGATATTCATTTGGTCCATTAATTTATTTCTGAGATGTTCTTCGGTCTGAAGACTATAAATTGGGTCATTATTTCCTTCGACTAGTGGATAAGCTGTTCTTTTTTCACTCAGTCTAACATGCTGTTAAAGTCTGTGTCATTCTTATCGGCTTTTTAGTCTTGCAGTGAAAACAAAGCACATGCTTTGCGGAAGCAGTCCGCTTAAAGCACATGCGAGCCACAAAGGTTACGGAGCTTTGCTATTCTGAAGATGAGGTTCCTAACTGTTCAAATGAAGCATTAGAGAAAATCTTTAAATTAAAGAGTACATTGATAAAGCACAGCATGTCAAACATAATGTTTCATCTTCAGAAATGTAAAGGGTGCAGGAGGAATAGGGCCTAGACTGTTGCTTTTGTATTGTTATATTACGTGTTTACAGTGTTTCCAAATGGGTGTGTGAATAGAAGATTTGCCAGCTTTTGTTGTTGTCTTTAACAAATGCTATAACTGCTCTGGTTTGAAGGAAAAAGTTCCCATTGTTTTAACAGAGCGAGAGTATGAAGCAGAGAAATAGGGGATTGTAACATCCTTCACTCTAGAACCAGTCATACTTTTCTCATTGCTGTAATTATACTTCTTTCTTCATTACCCTGCTTGTGAACCAGTCATTTTGGGAGTTGAAGACAAAATAATTATAATAGATGTCATATCACCTGTTAACCATCACCATTTTTTTTAGATCTGATAATTTTCTTGGTGCCTTCGGGAGAACCCCTGTTGCAAATCACATCACTGATCACAGTCACTAGTTTCAACACAATAATTTATATTTTAAGTCATTTTACAGCTATTTTATGTCAAAGTCGTTTTGAGAAAAACACATATGTAAAATTCTGGGAAAGAAAATAATTTAGAAAATTAAATAACATATTTGAAATATGTTTGTGAAAGCTTTTTTTTGTGCATTTATGACTAGTGAGGATGTAGAGTCAATTTAAAATGCAGGATCTGTACAGACTGTTGTGATTTTTTGTATATATTTTTTATATTTTGTATTTGTCACAGACCTGGGCTTTGTAAGCAGTGGTTGTAAAAATATCAAAACCCATTTGTTTCTTCAGCAAAATGAGATTATAGATTGGTAGAAAGCAGCAGTCTCCAATTAAATAGACCATAGCCAACAGACAGATATAAATCTCTGCAAATGCTATAGAATTTCTTTATATAAATGTTCATTACATTACAAATGGCTCATAAGAATGCAGACAAGACTAGATTAGGCATAGTGTGAGGACAGAATTAAATTTATTTTAAGATCACACTGTAACATGGAATCCTTATCAATAATGCACGCTGGCATCTCCTCTTTCAGTACCTTGGAAAAAAATTTAAGCAAGCAGCTTGCTAGCACTTGGCAGGCTTTTAAAAGTGTGTGTGCAAAAACAGCTGCCTCACTCATTACCCCTGACTTTTCTCCTATGCAGACTCATCATCACTTTTATCATATAGCTCAATTGGAGGTCCCAGAGGAGCCTGCAGTTAGCAGCTAGCAGACATGGCCTCTGCTCTACAGAGCAGAAAAAGCACAGGTAGCACTTCAGCACCTCTTAACCTGAGTCCTTAGCTGTATGCGTGATCAGACCAACCAAACAAGCCAATGAAACTGAACCCATTACCCAAGTGCCCATAATACAATAAATCTTACCAAATGTAAATGTAAGAAATTGTTAACATTAAAACATTAAAAAACATGGATATTTTGACCACTGGCTCTGAATGGGCATTGCATTTATTTTAACCTAGATCAAGAGTGTAACCATACTCACTCAATGGCTCACTCACTCTCCAACACCATTTAGTCCTACTCAGGGTTGTGGCTGCTGCTGCCCATCCTGGGACACCTATGGCAGGGTACCAACCCAGGTTGGTAGGGCATTACGTGCACACACACGCACAAACATTCACTCAAACACTCAGAGTTGGTAATTCACCTTGCTTGCATGGCTTTGGATGGTGAGAGCAAACCGGAGAACCCATAGGATATCCACGCAGACATAAGGAGAGCATGCAAAGTCTGAGCTGTGATTGATGTCTCTACATGTTGAATTTGCCTATAGCATTACTTGGGAGTCCTTCACAACTGACTAATTTGCATCAGAGGACTACTGAATTTCAACATGCAAAAGCAAGCCAATGCAAAAGAAGCCACTGGTGTCATTCTGCGGTTTTATAACCGCATTCATCACGAGTGACAGGCTGTAATTTTCAGCTTTTGTTCCAAATTTTGCCCCTCATTCCAAAAATGTTACCCTGGTGGCCATAACAGGTTGAAACTCTATGGAAACAGAACATGGAGGACGCTGAGGAGAGTCATACATCACAGTGATAATTTCTCTTTCCCCCCACTGGCAAAAGACAGGATGCCTTCTGCCAGTGATTGATGAACTTGCAATTAACTTGCCCTGTATACCTCTCATTACCTCCCAGCTTATTTATGTATTGTTTCTTGTGTCCATCGGGTGTTGGGATGATAGGTATTTTTTTCTGAGAACCCTATCATTTCTGCATGTAGAAGTATCTAATCAAATTTCCCCTACAGTTCAAGCGAATGAATGGATAAATGAAAAAAAAAATTAGATTGACTAATTATATATTGTTCTGGATGCAGGACATTTTATTATTTATGTTGATAGTTAAAGTATGTGATATGGTTGTGGTCAGCATTAGACAATATCAGATAAAAAAATCTATACAAATGCAGTAAAACAAAATTTGTCACAGGTGTTTAGTGCAGGTGTGGGTAACATCTGGCCTCTTGTCTGCAGGAGGTTTTGTAGGATCCACTCAAGCGCCCATTTACACAATCCTCATGTCTCTGCTCTGTTCTGCAAGGCTCACATGGGGTTGCTGAAATAACAAACCAAGCAATTCCGAGGGGTGAGAGTCCTGTGAAGGCCTGCTGTTTAATTAAACAGCTGAACACTGGTCCCTGGTACCCATTTCCTGGCCCACAGGGACACAAGCGCACCGGCTTTGACTGGCACAGTGGCACGGCTGGAAAAGTAAAGAGTGCAGGGGAATCTAAGCAGACTAGAGGGACAATCAATTGAAGTGTTTTGGATGGATGTGGCACATATCTTCCCTGGTGGTGCATAGCTCAAAAGCCCCATGGTGCTGGTGCTCACTTCTGTTCTTATTTTCAGTTCTTTCTCCTTGTCATTCTCCCTCTCTTTCACCCCTCGGTGTCTCCATCTGTTTATCCATGAGACAGTAGTGCTCTAATCTCAAAGTTGTTTGGTACCCATCTGATGGGTTTCCAGATCAGTCACAGGGATGTGAAAATCTGAAAAGTCAGATCTGGCTTGGGTTACTGTCTCTTTCACATACACGCACACAATCAAAGGACAGGGGGTATGTTTATGAAGAGTGTAAAGCTAAATTGTGCATAACACAGTGTGGAGCTGCTGTTTCTGACTCACTACCTTCTTTCCCAGGTGAGTCTTTTGTGACGTTTAGCTTCAAAGCCAGGATGCCAGTCACATACAATTAAAGCCTTTTTTGCTCAGTCACACAGGGCTACCACAATAAGTCACACGTCCTGTTTGACACCTGTCACCAACCATTTGCCATCTGAAGATCACTCTGTGATACCGGAGATAATTTATAAATGACATTATTTGCTTTAAAAAGATATGTTGAGATGTAAAAGACATGTACAGGATTTACAGAAGCGAATTACTGCATCTTTTTACAGAATATTTCAGGTCATAGAAACACTTACAGTATATATAATTCTCATTACATCCTGCACCACAGTGACCAAGCTGTGCCAGAAAGAAATGCTGACAGATCTGGGTGCTTTGTTTAATTTGGCAAAGGGGATGTTCCTTCCTTTGTAACTTTTTTCAAATTACAGTATGTCCCCATGCCCTCTGTTTCCACTTGAAGTCTGAGTGGCAATGTCAGGATTGCCTGCAGCTGGGCTCCACACCTGACTTTAATCCTGACGCCCCATAAATGCCGGAAGTTTCCGCCCGTTCGGGGTCGCTGGCATTTTCGTGGACTCTGCACGAACTTGACCTGGTTTTGTTTTGAGTGTTTTGAGTTCTGGCAATCGCCACACGCCTACGGGTTAGTTTCAGTTCGTTATTTAAGTTAAATCGTTTTCGGCCACCGCGCCATTGTTTATTTGTATTTCGTTATTGTTTGTATTAATGTCAGACCTCTGCGCTTCCTTCCCCCGTAAGTCCGTAGTCGTGACAGAATGCCAGCGACCCACCCAAAAGCGCAGAGGTGGAAAGCAGAGGAGAAGAAACGCCGCGAAGGACGCAGCCCGGCGCGGCGAACCCGGACGCCAGGGGAGAGACGCGCCGCCCGTTCTGGTGGAGCGTTTTCTCCCCGAGAAGCCGTGGTACGCGGCGCCACGTGATGACGTCACCCCCGGGAAACTCCGCGAAACCCGGAAGCGACAACGTCGGCGGGTGAGGGGGCGGAGCGAGGACGTTGGCGTCGGCAGCAGCGAGGAAGTGACGTGGGCAGCGAGCGCAGAAGATGCGACCCCCACGATCTTCGCCATGTCGAGCCAAGAACTCTGCGCTCTGCTGGCAAGGCTCCCCGTGGACTGGGACGACACGGACGACGACGAGAGCACGGGAGACGAGAGTTGGGCTCCGCCCATCGCACCAGTCTGCGATCGTCGCAAGGTCCGTGGGGACCCACGTCACTTCCAGGGGGGTGAGAAGCGGCAACAACAACGGCGGCGTTCCTCCAGCGAATGGCCAGAGTACTGCCCATGGGAGCTTATCGCGCCATGGGTCCAGGATGTCCGCAGGGTGGACGACCCTTGGAGTCACCGGTGGGAGGACACGGATGACGAAAGCGATGATGACGTGGATTTTCGGTGGGCGGTCGGTGCCGGGATGGCTCCGCCCAGCGTGCGCGTCCGAGATCATCGCGGCGTCCGTGATGACCCATGTGACTTCCGGGGGTACGAGGTTGATACGGACGACGACCAGGATGACGCCGTTTGGGCAGGCGGTGCCGGGATGGCTCCGCCCATCGCGCCCATCCAGGAGCGTCACGAGGTCCGTGGAGACCCACGTCCCTCCCAGCAGTGTGAGGAAAGCTGGTGGAAGAGGGCGACGGGAGGTCGCCAGCCAGCAACTGCGCTGCCGGGACTGCCTCGCAGGGAATCCTCCATTCCTGCTCCAGTCGCCGACCCGCCTTCCCTCTGCCCGGACGTTCCCCAGCAAAATGGCAGCGCAGCACCAGCGTCCACACCTGCTGGAGAAGACGTCCACCCCCCTCCACACCACACACCTACCACCATCTCCAGCGACGTGCCCAGCCCCGTGTGGGACCGCCCAATTGTCCCGGGACCCTTCAGTGGGGCAGCATACACAGACGAGATCACTACCATCCTCACGTGTCTGACTGGATCAGCATGGGGCTGGAGCACAACCCTCTGGCAGCAGGGAGAGACAGACAGGAGTTTTCGGGACTTCCAACAGAGACTGAGGGCGGAGTTTGATCGGCCTGAGCCAGGGATCGAACTCTGCCCCTCCACCACATCCAGTGCCAGTCAGGATCCGGGGCAAGAAGACCCAGCACTGGTGGGCGACGAGAAGGTCGCTCCTCCCGAGATCCTGGCTGTGCCCCCTGAGGAGATCCCGGAGAGCCCAGAGAGGGAGCCAGACGACCCTCTCTTCTGTCTGTCTCTGTCTGTGTGTGTCTGTGTGACATATGTGTCCGTATGTCGCCCCCACTTCCCCTCTTTGTGTCCACCAGATGGCGACCCAGCCGCGGAGCCGAACCCCAGGGAGGAGGTTCCTGACCCGAATGTGCTGGTCCAAGGCGAGGTGGACAAGCCCCAAGGTACCCCTAAGTCCAGCCGGGGGGGGTGCTCCCCCAAAGAATTTTTTGGGGGGGTGCAGTTCGGGTTGGGGACTCCTCCTGAGGGGAGGGGAGGTGGGGAAGCGATGGAGCTGGGTCCTCCGGTAGCCAGTGAGGAGGGCGGGGCAGGCATGGGCCTGCGTCTGCCTCCAGAGGGGTGGAGCGCCATAGAGCCCCCGGGTAGGCATGAGGACCCAGCTGGGACAGGCACGAAGAGGGCCTGCTTGTCCCAACGGACGCAGAAGGGGCTAGCCGGATGGTCTGGCAATGCCCCCCCCTTGGCACCAGGGCCGGGCAGCGAGAGGGGCTGCATAGTCCCAGAAGGCACCAGCCTGGGGTGCCTGGAACAGTCGCCGGAGGCTTTGGGACAATCTCCCTGCGCGGTGCAGGGGGTGACACAAGATGTGTCAGAGGGGACATGTGGAGACAGGGCCCACACGTACCCAGATGGATCGGCCCTGATTATTGTGTGCAGGTACGGGAGTCCGGGGCCGCCAAGCGGGACCACGCCGGGGAGCCAGGCCGAGGGTCCGGGGCCGCCAAGCGGGACCACGCCGGGGAGCCAGGCCGAGGGTCCGGGGCCGCCAAGCGGGACCACGCCGGGGAGCCAGGCCGAGGGTCCGGGGCCGCCAAGCGGGACCACGCCGGAGAGCCAGGCCGAGGGTCCGGGGCCGCCAAGCGGGACCACGCCGGGGGAGCCAGGCCGAGGGTCCGGGGCCGCCAAGCGGGACCACGCCGGGGAGCCAGGCCGAGGGTCCGGGGCCGCCAAGCGGGACCACGCCGGGGAGCCAGGCCGAGGGTCCGGGGGCCGCCACGCCTGACCACGCCGGGGAGCCAGGCCGAGGGTCCGGGGCCGCCAAGCGGGACCACGCCGGGGAGCCAGGCCGAGGGTCCGGGGCCGCCAAGCGGGACCACGCCGGGGAGCCAGGCCGAGGGTCCGGGGCCGCCAAGCGGGACCACGCCGGGGAGCCAGCCCGAGGGACCGGGGCCGCCACGCCTGACCACGCCGGGGAGCCAGGCCCGAGGGACCGGGGCCGCCACGCCTGACCACGCCGGGGAGCCAGCCCGAGGGACCGGGGCCGCCACGCCTGACCACGCCGGGGAGCCAGCCCGAGGGACCGGGGCCCGCCACGCCTGACCACGCCGGGGAGCCAGCCCGAGGGACCGGGGCCGCCACGCCTGACCACGCCGGGGAGCCAGCCCGAGGGACCGGGTCCTCCAAGGGGAGGATACAGCAGGGCAGGAGCCCTGTGGTTGCCGCCGTCCACCCCGCCGCCTCCACTGATGGTACTGTTGGGGCTCCGAGGACGTAGCCCTTGGAGGGGGGGCTCTGTCAGGATTGCCTGCAGCTGGGCTCCACACCTGACTTTAATCCTGACGCCCCATAAATGCCGGAAGTTTCCGCCCGTTCGGGGTCGCTGGCATTTTCGTGGACTCTGCACGAACTTGACCTGGTTTTGTTTTGAGTGTTTTGAGTTCTGGCAATCGCCACACGCCTACGGGTTAGTTTCAGTTCGTTATTTAAGTTAAATCGTTTTCGGCCACCGCGCCATTGTTTATTTGTATTTCGTTATTGTTTGTATTAATAAAACCCCCTTCCCAGCATGTCAGACCTCTGCGCTTCCTTCCCCCGTAAGTCCGTAGTCGTGACAGGCAACCTTTTGTGTTTTGAAGCTTCTTCTGAGCAGGTCCTTGTGTTTGAAGGAACTTAAAGCTGAATTAAAACAACAACTTGGAAATCAAAGGTAGGTGCACACACGTTTGAGCCTGGTTGGTCTTCTTTAAGGCAAACTGTAGTATGTGCACAAAAAAAGGAGGTTCTACAAAAACAAAGGAAAAAAGATCACTTAAAATTTCAAAGGAAATGTCAGCAGGCTCTTGTGTCTTTGTCTCTCATCACTTTGCAAGGGATTTTATCTTTTTTTGTCTGTCAGCACCATCCCTGCACTGCACCACTGTATTGACCTTTAGGGGGTTTCCTTGCTTTGACTGATAACACGTTGGTTCCTAATGTGTCAGCTGACCCCTAAGGCTGCAATAAGACAACGTGTTTGTTGTGTCAGAGAAACAAGATGAATTATAGCAGGGAGAATGAAGCATCCATTCCTTCTTTTTCTACAACTTTTAGAGGAAAAAATAAACATTTTCTAGAAGGGGCTCAATTCAGATAAAAGGCTTTAACATCAATGGTTTTAACATACTGGACTTTGTCCAGTAATTTTGTACAAACTTTATAGCTAATGGCTAGATAGTGTAAGGTTAGAAACTGTCTCTGATTCTGCTTGTGTGGGTATGGATGCTCATTTACCGGCTCCCCGATGGCCAGAGCATGAAGAATATGATTATTTACTGTATCTTTGTCCTACTGCTCTGTCTCAAGAGGTCCTGTATGGCTGGCAGTTTTGTTTTGCCACCCTCTGCGTTATGCCACCCTCTGCTGAATTTCACTACTGCTACTACTACTGTTACTACTCCTACTACCAACATAAGTCATGAGCATGAACACAACTGTTTAATAAATTAGATTAGCAATGTAAATAAACAATGGTAATATTTGTCCCTGAATATGACTTTTAGGGACTCAGGTAAGGTGAATTAAAAGTGGAGGATTCATAGAAAGTATACAAATACCCCAAATGTTTCACACACAATTTTTATTCCACACTACCTGGAAACTTTACCTATAGAGTCCATCACTG
Source organism: Denticeps clupeoides (assembly GCF_900700375.1). Taxonomy (NCBI): domain Eukaryota; kingdom Metazoa; phylum Chordata; class Actinopteri; order Clupeiformes; family Denticipitidae; genus Denticeps; species Denticeps clupeoides. The sequence continues at coordinate 25,430,946 of NC_041707.1, forward strand.
CTACTAAACTAAAAGCTGGTACACACTTTTCACAGGTAATTAAAATAAAAAAGTGGCTATACCATGTGTTTTACTGTGTGGCATTTCAATACTAATGCAAACATGACATTTAGGATTCTGTTAAAGGTGAATGTTGTTTTTAATCAACATTTTTAAGCAGCATAAAGCTCGTGCCGGGCTTTGTAAACACAGGCTTGTCACTTTCCTTCTTTCATGGTTGTATTGAACGGACTGTGATCTTTCAAGAGGCAGCAAAGAAACCAGAAACCTGATCCAGCCTCGAACTCCTCACCCTTTGTGCTGCTGTTGCGAGAATTGATTGACATCGCTCCCACAGACTAACCGACACACAAACACACACACAAACAGGAAAGCCTTTCCTTAGTTGTCTGCTGTGCTCTGATAGGCCATGGAAAATGGAGCCCAGTAGATATAAATGATAAGTGAGTTGCTCCTGACAAATGAACATGGGTGACATTTGAGAAATGAAAGCAGAAGGAAGATGACTGCTCTGAGATTATTTGTTGGTTGGCTAGATTTTTCCCTTTTTTTATCAGCTCCTGCAATAATTCCCCTTTTTCTCAATTGTGAGTGCGTCAGAATGTCATGACTATCATCTCAGGATTCTGATTAATCACCCCTGGAGGATTCTGTCAGATGGGGAGAACTGATATCTTGGTGGAGTAAATCCAAAAGAATCCAAAGATGTGGTGGATTGTAGTGCTGTTGCAGACTGAAGGGTGAATTGAAAACCATCTTCAGACTTTCAAATTGTTCAGTCAGAAACTGAATGTATAGCTTTTATTGCTGTATTTACCATTAACATAACTATTACGATTATTGAAAACTAATAACCAAATATCAATAATGTATTTGGTTATACACAAAATATGTATTTTTTTGTGTGTGTGCAAGGATATGCACCTGACAGCCAGTGAAAATTGATTCTGGCTGCCGTCAGAATTGTACGTGCATTGTAGAAATGGTTTAAACACAAGGTAGGTAAACTGGCTCTTCTCACCTCAGTGTTTTTTATACAGTGTACACAGTAATAAGCTAAACATTTTCAGTATTCAATTTTCTTCTGATTAAGACAATCAACAATGACATTTGTTAGCTCTTATTGTGAATTTGGGTTACACTGAATTTGTGAGTAATCCAGTGTAATCCAGACTAGCCTTCCTTTGGTATGTTTCTCAGATGCAGTACATAGTGCGTACAATTTGCGAATATGGAATTCCCCACAGTTCTGCGAGATACGTGGGCTTCAAGAACATACAGAGCAGCAACAGCAATTAGCCATTACATATGGATCACATCATAATCTTCTTATTTGATCAATACCTACAATTGGTTAATCTTGCAGTTGATTTTGTGCACAAATCTCATTCCATATGTGATAGCAAATGGTTGTTGCTACTATGGCTTGACTGTTTTCAGGATGCCTCATATTTTAGCCTTACTTGGCAAATATGATTTATCAACACACAAAGCATTTATATTTGCCAAGTAAGGCTAAAATATGAGGCTACAGATGAAAAATTAAGAACCATGCCACAAGAGACGGCTCTCTGAAAAGAGCCAAACTCCCCATCATCATTTCAGTGGAACGGAGCTGTCACTCAAATACCTGCTGGCCAATGAAGCAAAGCCCGCCCACACGAGAAAACTCTACCAAATTGTCAGGCAGTGTAAAAGTAAAAGGATGTGGAGTGACTAAAAAGCAAGAAGTTAAAAAAACACGAGCAGCACAATTTCAACCTCTTATTCTACATTTCAATGTCTTATTTTTTGTTTGATATTATTATTTTTTTTAGTGAAGTGATTGTCACATGTGATACACAGCAGCACAGCACACGGTGCACACAGTGAAATTTGTCCTCTGCATTTAACCCATCACCCTGAGTGAGCAGTGGGCAGCCATGACTGGCGCCCGGGGAGCAGTGTGTGGGGACGGTGCTTTGCTCAGTGGCACCTCAGTGGTACCTTGGCGGATCGGGATTCGAACCGGCAACCTTCTGATTACAGGGCCGCTTCCTTAACCGCTAGGCCACCACTGCCCCTATTACGGAGGTTTGTTTTTTTGGCACAAATCTGATTCCATATGGATGGCCTAAAAGGTAAGGAAACTGACCTGTAATTGGATGTCTTGCTGGATTGAAACTCAATTCGCCAAGGTGCCACTGAGGTTCCACTGAGCAAAGCACCGTCCCCACACAATGCTTCACGGGGGCCTGTCATGGCTGCCTCCTGCTCACTAAGGGTAATGGTTAAAAGCAGAGGACACATTTCGTTGTGTGCACCATGTGCTGTACTGTGTTTCACAATGACAATCACTTCACTTTTACTTTTCAGTTTCACTGTAATGCAGTGGATTCATGTAAGTCATCCAGTGCATGACAGTAAAGCAAACATAATATTTATATGGAATTGCAAATTAGATTTCTTCAAGGGCAAATAAAAAAGAGGAAAGGCAAACATCGTTAGTGGAGAGGATTTTCCCAAACACTGTATTTATCTTCTAAAAGGTATTTCATGTTGTCACCAGAGGACTTTGTTTCAGTTAAGCGCATGAAAATAAATTGAGTTTGAATTCAGAAAGAACCCTAGGTTAGACAGTTATGGCATCTTTTTTCTTGTTTTTTATTTTGTTAGTGTTTTTTAAAGAAAGACTTATCTACCTTTCTGAGGAATGTCATCGCTTCTATAAATGATTGATTAGTGTATCTCTTGCGCTCTTTAGTTACCTTGTACAGCAGCTAAAGGAAGAGCCAGAGAATTGGCTGAGCGTATCAATCTTCTTCAACAAAGTGACAGTCTGGCAGCCATCGTCCAGGAACTGCTGGAGCTGTCACAAAATATGAGATCTGCTAAATAAAAGAGAGGTCTTGGGTGACTGGAATTCAGCCTGTGTGTTGTGTGATGTAGGCAAGATTCTCTCTAAGCTACTCTTTTCTGTCCTGCATTTTGCCCCTTCTGGCCTTTAGATAAATGTAAAGAAAATAGCAACACCAGCCAGACAAAAAAGATATGTCATTTTTTTCCAGGTTTATCCCAGCCTGATGAATATGATAGGTTTAGTTTGAGAATGTATTCATTAGCTATTGACAATTACATTGGTCAATCATATCAACATAAAATTTTGTGCTTAATTTTGCTTCCAATATGCTTCCCTTTATGCTGCTAATGACCTGCTGCATTCTGTGTTTAAATACTTTTACATAGAGCCAGCATAAGGGGCGTCTTGGGTGGCACAGGCAGGCGCTGCTGCTTGGCTATGGGTGGCAGGAAGGTGGGGTAGCATACTGTATACATACTGTATAGGGACAGTGGTGGCCTAGCGGTTAAGGAAGCGGCCCCGTAAATCAGAAGGTTGCCAGTTTTAATCCCGATCCACCAAGGTGCCACTGAGATGTCACTGAGCAAAGCACCGTCCCAACACACTGCTCCGCGAGCGCCTGTCATGGCTGCCCGCTGCTCACTAAGGGTGATGGGTTAAATGCTGTGTATCACAATGACATTCATTCACTTTTTAATTTTTTTTATACGTATTGTAATTTCAAAGGGGGCAGGCAAAGGTTGTTGTCAAAAAGGCTGAATCAATAGGCTGAATTAAATTACAAGGATGGCTAGTTTTCTGAGAACATAATTCACCAAAGAATTCACCATAATTCACTTTTATACTGAATGCTGACACCCTTCACTTGCTCCCTCTGGTGGGCTGGAGGTGGTATGTTGGCTGTGACACTCCCCCTTGTCTGGGATATATGAAAAAAATTTTGAAATAAAAATTTAGTACAAATGTACTGTAAAAATCAATATGACTGTAGTATAAGTTTAAATCAAGTTCAGGTCTGATCAATGAACATCCAAATATTGACAGCCGCTATTGATGAAAACAATGTCAATCCCTTACATAGAAGATATGAGCTGGTAGATGCAATTTTGTGTTTGGTCAAGACCTTTTAATGTTTCATGGTACTCATTATTGTCAGTAACAGGCTCAGTATAAAAGACAGTTTCCATGGCTGCAATTTACAAGACAGATAAATCACCCACTATTCACCCAAATATTAAGAACAAAATCTAAGATACATTTTTCCACCTCGTTTTGCACTATCCACTAGCGATTTTTCGTAATTTTTTTAAGCACCATACACATGTGTCTTCAAAATTATATTTTGGCTTGGGAAGGGAAAAAAATAGTATATTTGTTATGATTAGTAATACTCATAAAGTATAAGTGGATTTTCACTTCAAACACAAGCAGGTCTGATCTGGTCTATCATGTAAATATGCCATTATAATAGAACGCTGCCATAGATATTTTAAAAGCTGAAGAGGTAAGACATTCTAATTGGATTATTGCTTTCATGCTTGAGGAAGGTGGAGTCAGGCATTGGTGGGGATTGGGGCGTTGCTGGAGCTGAACTTGGAAACCCTGTAGAAGCTAGAAGCTCAGACAAAGGCGTGGCCTGGAGGTGAGGAAAGGAATCTGGCAGTGAACATATATGAATAATTAATAGAGTTCAGACAACCTTTCCTTGCTTTGCACTGGTAAGATTTTTTTTCCACCAACAAATAGAACATTTCCTTGGACACATCCATGCATATTTTTATTAGATCAACAAAATATGGCCTTTAGACAGGCCACTAACAGGCTGCACATCCATAATACAAACCTCCTGTTTCACCACATCCCAAAGGAGATCTGGTTATTGTGGAGGACACTGGAGTACAGTGAATTGCTTGAATGCATTTCTGCAATGTAATTAGCTGATTAGCTATTTGTGTTAACAAACAATTGAGCAGGTGTACCTAGTAAAGTGACCAGTGACTGTATAAAGCAAGTGGTACATTTTTCCATATAAAGATAAATGGTAGATTGTGAAGCCCTCATTACATTGCAATGGGAAACCTCCCAGGGTTTTCCCCCCAGTCCTGTTTGACAATGAACAATTAACTATCTAAGACCTTGTTGGGAGAAGGGTTCATAGCAGGTCTCTATTTCATTTTCTTATTAAATACAGTAAACTAGATTATATGGCAAATTTGGAGCCAAATTCAATTTAGCTGCAGGGCGTTGGAGCTGAGAGAGAGCCAGGGGGTAAAGAACTTAACTCTGATCCATGCTCTGTAAAACACTAAACTTGAATGATTCTGCTGATAATGACTCAGCAATTTGGAAATAACACTCAAATAGGTAAATGCTTTTTAATTGGCCAATCACTGCATTACATATAACCATCTTAAAGTTGGTAAAGGTAACTTAGGCTGACTTGGAGAGAGTGTGTGAGAGAGATATAGATTTTTAATGATGGCAGACAGATGAAACCAAGTGGACAGATGGGTTTGAGAGACTTAAAATCATAATTCAAGATACAGAGTATTGCTTAACATATAACATAGGCACTTACATCTCAGCTGACATGGTCCCAGGCCAAAGCACGACTCGTACATGGGGGACTAGGCACCATGTCTCTGGTCTGCAGATGATCGGTGCTCCAGTCATGGTCCTGAACCCACAATGGCTCTCCTTGCCTTGGACACGGTGACATGGCTCCTCAACCCCATGGTAGTTTTTGTGGAGTGTCTGCCAGTTTCATGCCCAGGTCCACGCCAAATGTTATCGTTTGCCCAGGCGTGACAATCACCTGAGGGGCATAGCTGGGATCTGGACGAGTCAGCTGCATCCTGAAGTGTAGGTGCAAGTGTGGACATGGAGGATGCAATCGCTCGACTTAAAGGGGGATTTATTACATGGGAACACTGGACAGGACACATAGGACATATAGCACAAGTAATGACAGATAACAGTTGAAAACACTCAAGAATTTTGGGAGCACAGTCCATAGTATTATCCGGACTGGAGGCAGATTCAGAGCACCCCGTCAGTCAGTTTATGACAAAGTTATATTGTATCTTGACAGACCATGTTTTCAAATCCTATTACATAGAGGAACATACAAACCCCGATTCCCAAATCAAAACAGTATCGAACTAAGAAAAAAAAGTCACCCCATCTGGCCTCAAAGCCTAGTATACTAAATTTGCATAGTGAATCATTATATTGTGTTCTGGATAACAAAAATTTGCACTCCAACAAAAGTTTGGATAGTTCATTTTTTATAGTTCTTGCTTACCACATATCACTGCACTTAGCAGTTTGAAACAAAATGTCCACATTCTGTATACATGAATAATCAATGTTTGGGAAAGAAAGGAAGATGGGGAGTCTGTGAGTCATGCATTTTCTACTTTTTTATAAAATGATGTTATTGTCATTGTGATACACTGCAGCACAGCACACACAATGAAATGTGTCCTCTGCTTTTAACCATCACCCTTGGTGAGCAGTGGGCAGCCATGACAGGCACCTGGGGAGCAGTTTGTGGGGACGGTGCTTTGCTCAGTGGCATCTCAGTGACACCTTGGCAGATCGGGATTTGAACTGGACACTTCTGATTATGGGGCTGCTTCCTTAAATCGCTAGGCCACCACTGCCATTTTTGGAATTTTTCTCAGACTACCTGGCTTCAGAAAAGGATTTGTCTGCTTGCTAGTTGCCAGGCATCGAGGAGCTTGAATACTGTGCAGTCCGACTTGTAGGAGCTCCAGAACTCATGTGTTCTGACAAGCCTTTATTTATGCAGAAGGAAACTCCACCTGATGGCTTTATTCTCTCTAGGAAGATAACCATCAACCTAAGCTTGTGCATTTCTGCTAGCTGATGTTTACTCTTCAGCCTCTGGGCTGACCTTGGACACTTAAAGTCTGCATTCATCTATCAGTTTGTGGTTGGGTTCTCTTGTAAAAAATTCCTATCAATAAAATGTTTTATTAAAAGCCATCTGGACTGTTACAAGTATCAGACGGTGCAAAGCTTGTTTTGCTGAAAGAACAACTGTTCAGACTGTAGGGGATTGAATGTCATGAAGTCAGCAGAAACTGGACAGAGATAGAAATGGGAAAGGAAATTCATTCTGAATTTCATGATTTCAACTTCACTGGTAGCATTTGGCAGTTTATGAATACGACAAAATTGTGTTTTTCCCAGAGAGTTACATCGAAGAGAAAAGGGCTGTTTGCATCAGTCTTGTGCTGCTTCCTCTCAGTGTGAGGCCAGAGGAGCAATTGCACTCAAATATAGTTTTGCAAACTAAATAAAATCACAGAGCAAATGTAATGAATTATCAAGGTAGAAAAGAGCTATGAAGCTTTGAAAAGGACATCTGAAAGGAGGGAATGTCAGAGGCCTCAAGGAATGTTTTGTATAAGTAGATTTATCTTAGTGCAGTACGCCTGTCATTATCTTCTCAGTCTTTGTATTCTTTTAGATATGTTTTAGCTGTTAATGGACTGTGCACTTAGCATCGTCTGACAGCAGTCCTAGAAATAATAATTTGGTTATCGTTTAACCTTCCTACGGTTGGGTTCTGACTGATTGATGTTCGGCGCTGGTGGAGAGCCAAGATGTTTTGTCGCATCCGTGGGCTCCGCCCATCCCGACATGCTCACCTTCTAGAGCAATTCTCCAACACAACATCTGGAGTCTTACCCCTACGTGTCTGGTGTCTGGTTTGTGTATGTGTCCAAGAGACTGGTGGAGAAGTCACAAACCTGATTGGAGTATTTCACAGGAACGATCGTAAGTGAGGACTACCCGGACGATCTCAACACCAGTCCCAGGGTCGAGTGGAACCCCTTCCGGTTTCCTTTTTCAACACACAGCGTGGTGGATCGGTTTGCAGGCTTTTTGGACATTCCCCTGTTTTTTGTTAACCTCAAAAAGAACTCTTCTTTTCCTTGCCCCTTGCTGTCCATCGTCTTTTCATATCTCAGACTCCAGCGTGACAGAAGAAGGGCTCTCACAAGATGGATGGCTCTTCAGTTCCATTTCCCACAGACCACTCCTCCACGACACTGGAGGAATTGGTGGCAGTGCATCAGCGGCAGCTGGGTCGCCTGGCAAACTCCCTGGCAGAGGTGGCTGCACAAAAGGACCAGATCGCCGCACTCGCCACCACAGTCCAGTAGCTGCTGGCCCAGCCCCCCGTCAGAGCAGCTCCATCCCCAGCCCTACACCTTCCAGGGGGGGGTCCTCTCGTCCCAGAGCCCCCCCTGCTCCCGATCTCAAGTCTCCCCAAGCAGAATTCAGGTGACCCCGTGGGGTGAAGGACATTTTACTTGTGTGTGAGCTGTATTTCACGGAGGTCCCCGGTCTAACAGACCAGAAGAAGATCAGTACCATCCTGCAACGGTTATCAGGACCAGCACTGGACTGGGGTGGGGCACTCTGGAGGCGGGGTGGTGAAGAGATAAGGACTTATGTGAACTTCTTGCAGCATTTAAGGTGGTGTTGTCACAGCACCGGCTTATCACAGCACTGGTTCTCCAAATTTAGATGACGCCATTTGTCGTGGAGGTGGATGTTATGGACGTGGGATTGGGGGCTGTCACAGTATCATGGTAACCCCAGGGAGCTTCACCCTTGCATCTTCAGTTCATGAAGACTGATGGATGCCGAAATTAATTATGATGTGGGAAAACAAGGAAATGTTGGCTGTACGGGTGGCGTTGGGGGAGTGGCGCCACCGGCTGGAGGGACTGGAGGTCTTTATTGATCACCGGAATCTTGAATACATCAGACAGGCGAAACGTCTGAATTCTTGTCAGGCATGGATACACTCTCCCGGCAGTATTCTGCAGGCAAGACCGTAAAAGGAACCCGCTCCCATTCTGCCCCCTTCCATGATTGTTGCCCCAGTCATGTGGGACCTCGATGAAGAGATCTTCCAGGAGACCTGGATGTCCTCCGGGTCAAACCTATGTACCGGAGTGCTTTTGTGGGAGGGTGATAGAATGGGCCCATACTACACCAACTACTGGGCATCCAGGCATGCACATAATGGGAGAAGTTGTTGCTAGGAAGTACCGATGGCCTTCTTTGCAGAAGGATTTGCAGACCAGCGTCTCCTCCTGTGCTGTTTGTGCCACCACAAAAACTCAACATATCCTACCTGCTGGGAAATTAAGGCCTCTTCCCGAACCGGAGAGAACATGGTCCCAAATAGTAGTGGATTTTCTAACAGATTTGCCGGTATCGAATGGCTACACTACTATTCTGGTGGTCGTGGATTGATTCTCGAAGTGGTGTTAATTCATACAATTTTGGTCCCTCCCTTCTGCTGTCCCTGGTGTTTGATCATTTTCTGTGTAGGTCAGATTTAGTGCCCTCCTCTCACTCAATCACACACACACACACACACACACACACACCAGGCAATGTACACTCTAAGACACCCACACGCACACCCATGCACAAACAGTATCAAAGCTGCCAGCACTAATGTGCTTTTTTTCCCAGACTTGAGGAATTGAGGCTAGGTCACTATACTGACCTTTCGTCTGAAAAGAGAGGGGCTGAGGGCAAAATCTTTGCAAGTGGCACACATCAGAGGCACTGGGTTTACAATCCAAAAAACATGACTTCCAGCCCCTGTGCTGCCTCAGGCAAGAAGCTCAGCTGAAAGCAGTACTTTATATCCCCCAAGTGAACCAATTGTGCGGTAAAAACAGTGAATGAAATATCACCCCTTCAATGCCATGCTTTCAGCAGTCATCCAGCTGCAGTGTTGGTGTAACAAATCAAGCCTGAATCAATGCATGTGGATTTTTAATTAGAAAAACAATCATTTTGGGAACAAGCTGAACTGAGACCAAGGAAAGAAGTTCTTCTTTTGTGTCCGATATGTACTCTGGTGTGTGTGTGTTTTTTTATTGCTATTTACAATAATGTTTTTAAATGCTAGAACCTGGTCTTCGGTCTTTGAAGGACATCAGTCAATAACATCTACATGGTAACATTTCATATCCACTCTGAGATTGCGTTGAGGAACAAGAAAGCAAATACAAATCATACTATTGTAGTAAAACTAAATTCATGTACAGACCTACAGACCTGTCTGGACCTGGAAGGAGACAGACCTGTCTCCTTCCATCAATTGGCCTTCCAGCTCTGCCCCCACTCCCCTCACTCCCCTCTTCAGCTCCACAAACTTTCTGAACTCTAACTCACACAAACTGACCATGCACCAGTCACTCTGTGCAGCTCTGGTCTGCCATCTACCTCACTTTCACTTCGTCACTTTAAACTTAAACTCTGTTGCACTATTGGTTTTTGCACTCTCCTGATGTTGCACTCTCCACCATGTGCCCTTATTTGTATATGGTGTTTTTAAAATTGTATATTGTGCCTTTCTTTTTAAATTGTATTTATACTCTGTATTCGTTACTGTTACTGTTTTTGTATTTAATGTTACTTGTATGGGTCAGAGAGTAACGTAATTTCAATTCTCTGCATGTCCTGTACATGTGGCAGAATTGACAATAAAGTTGACTTGACTTGACTTGACTTGACTGATATGCCTGGTCATCATCTGATTGCCGTTTATGCAGGATAAGGGTCTTATTATAGCTTACTTAGCCTTTTTCAAATGATGTGCTTTCACTGCTCTCCACAGGACTAAATTGCCTTGAATCAACAAATGAAAAGGCCTCTACCCTTTTTTCTGACAATGATACCCTGCTTGCATACAGCATCAGTGAGGTAGAGATGGGTGACTCAGGGTCATATGTTTGTAGTTTTGGTTTTGTTTTCTTCTATTCCTTTCCCTGTTTCCACTTCCCCTTCCCCAAAGTAGATTCCTATATGTTTGTTTGTCGCATACTTTCAACAAACTTCAGGTGACTTCCGCTTGAAGCTCATCGAGAGAATGTCAAGAGTGTGCAAAGCAGTAATCAGAGCAAATGGTGGCTATTTTGAAGAAACTAGAATATAAAACATGTTTTCAGTTATTTCACCTTTTTTGTTAAGTACATAGTTCATAGTTTTGATGCCTTTAGTGAGAATCTAGCAATGTAAATGGTCATGAAAATAAAGAAAACACATTGAATGAGAAGATGTGTCAACTTTTGGCCTGTACTGTATGCATACACAGAATGTAATATTTAGCAAAAGTTGATCTTGTTTTCTTAGCATAGAAACGTTTGATAATTTACATGTAACAGTCACATGTAAGAGAGTAGTGAAAATCTTAAATCTTACCTAATCTGTAAGCAATTTTGTTAAAAAAAAAAAAAAACCCTGTTAATAAGTGAAAAAATGTCCTTAGTGTTATCAATGTTATGCTGGAAATTTATTTCAAAATATTTAAAATTTTCCCTTGTTCCAACAGTCCCTTTTGTCTCAATCTGGCAATAACAATGCAAACTAATATATTTCAGAGGACAAATTCAAAAAAGAAAAAGGTGAAAAGCAAAAGCACATGTGTGGGCAATTAACACAATATGCTATCACAAATTAAATTGTATTAAATTGTCAAACTAAAATCCATTTTGGTGAGTGACGACCACTTATGGCAGGGGTACACTTGGGTTTGATTTGCAGTTGATGGCATTTTCTGAAAGAAGCCATCTCTATGCCCAAATTACTATTAATTTTTCAATTAATTCTTCTTTTTTTGCATCAAAAATTTGGATGAAAACCTACCTTCTGACATGCTAGAACTGACAGTCCTGAGTCATGCAAGGAGGTCTGTCTGGAGATTCCTGGAATTTGACATGAAATTGGGATTAACAGAAGAGAGGGATGATTATTCTTGGTTTGTATATAATTTGAGTTGATGGGATCAAGATTTGTAGACGGGTTTTAAAAGGGACAAGTACAAACTGAATTAAATTGGGATTTATTCTTGTATTTCATAATTTATTTGGCTTCGTTGTGTGTGCGTGCGTGTGTGTGTGTATGTTATATAGTTATATGTTTCGACATGGTCATTCAAAAGGTTTACTGCTAAAGCTATATTATTATACATTACTCAATATACACTCCACTAATTCTCTTTAATTCTGAATTATAGCCAAGCATTTGAAAGGTTTTTCAAGTAAATCAATACATGGAAATGTGTTGTCAGTGGAGACATGTGATAATCTGTATCAGAGTTGTGCGTATTTGTTCTTTTCTATCTGCAATTTTTTTCCTTTCTGAAATCCCCAGTCAGAGCCCTCACCTCACGTTCACGACACAAGGAACCAGACAAAGTCGTATTAGCTTCTCTTGACCCTGAGAGCTGTAATCGGCTCTATTATGCCGTTCTGCAGATTCCATTGCCCTGTGGTTAATAGTTTGGCTAAGAGGGCTCTAGCACCTTACCTGGATTACAATGTCTGTATTTGCTTCCTTCAGGACCCCTTAAAGTGTTGTTTGTCACTTGGTCACACCAATAACAGGATAACTGAAACAAAGTTTCAAACACACATATTTTCTGAAAGGTGTTGCATCATTACTGTTACATTTGCGAAATGATTGTGTGCATTAATCTCTGTACATTTTTTAAAAATGAGGGCAAACAAGGTTACCTTGTTTCAGACAGGAACATGACTGCTCTCTAACACATGTGTTTTTCTGGCAGTGAAAATAAGCTGGCAAGGCGGCACATGCTAATTTTACCCTTTAGGAAATGTAACACTGGCAACCTTAAAAGACTTGTGTTGTTTGCCTTAATAAAACTGTCGGCGAGATTGTCCCTCGTGTTAGTGGACTGTCTCACCGGCTCAATCCTAACACAATCAAGGATCCCCAACAACTGTCACTAAATCTGCCTCTACAGTCTCCACTACTCAATTCATTACAGTTGAAAAGGATTTTATTGACTTGACCATTTTAACAGGTTAGAGCGCACACTGGGAAAGCTTGTAAGGCTGAATCAGACTGGCGATTTATGAGAGGATCACAAGGGTTTACTGGAATCCATGTTTCGACAGCGTAAATTAAAGGAGTAGAGGAATTTTTTGACTTGTCTAAGCTTGTATAATGATTTTTCCCCAATGTAATGTCTGTAGATTAATGCTATCAGCAGAATAATTTCTGCATTATTCAGTCTTCCACAATTGTGATGTTGTCCCACATTTTAGGCAGCTCTTCACATATGCAGCACACTCTCATGCTCTTCTGATATTTTGCAAAAATTGATTCTCAAGTCACTTATATCCAAAATGCACTTTGATTAGTCTTGAGTTGATGACAGTCTGTATATGGTCCATAGGATTGTACTTAAACACAAGCTGCCTCCACAATCATAAGGACCTGAAAGCATAATTTTGCACACTTTGCCTTGGTATCTTGGTACTGCTGTTTTTATGGGGCTACTATTTGTGGGACTATTTTCCAGTGAGATTAACACCCATGCCTCACTTCCTCCACATCAAAAAACACAATCTTTACTACATTTGATTTAGTTTCTGCTTAATTTGATGATTTAAACCTAGTGTATGTGCTTTAATCCCCATGGGTTTCTAGATCATCATCGGCAAAAGTTTTCTGAGTGATTAAAAGAAACAGACAGTTGGGAGCATTTACACTGGAGCACACTTGGCCAAATATTTAATGGGGCTGCTGGGATTTTTTACTAAATAAGACAAGGGAACAAAAAGCAAGAGGGGACACAAAAGCAGAGAGGACGACATGTCGGTCTTCCTATGCATTAATCTCTTTATTCAACGGCTTCAAATTCGGTCTGCTAGGCTAAAGCCAAAGGCAGAAAAAAAGGAGGAGATGCTGATTGAAAAGTTAGAGACGAGTGCGCACAAGACTAATGAAGGGCGGTAGGGGTGACTCCCCAGGTTATGCATATGGCAGTTATGCTGACTGCACAGCACTTTCATTTCAGATTCACCCACTCTGTGCCAAGTCTTCTTTTTTCATACTTTTTACTTCTGCTACTCATTTGATTTTTATTTTTTTGGTTTTGTTTTGAATGGCTACAAAGATATAGTTTATAGCATCCAAACATCCTTCATGGTTTACCCTTTCCTGCTCCATCATCTCCTCGCTACATCTTCCTCAGTCTCTCTCCTAATTTCACATCTAAGAGATAAGCCTCTTGCCATCCTTTCATCTCAGAGTTTCCACTCCTCCCTCTGTCCCCACAACCTGCCCTTATCATTTTGCAGAGATAAGGTTGCCTCTCCCTGGTGAGTTCTTGGTGTCGATTCTAATATTCAGCCATCATTGATGAACTGTCAAAGCGCCACCCGTTCCAAACTCCGTATCTCCAACTGCCCTTCCCAAATATAGTACCAGTCAGCAGATATTCATCAGTTATTAATGCTGCCTTTTCGCAGTTAGTTAACTACATTAGTTAAACTTGAAGTTTATCCAGTATGCAGCTCATTTCAGCAGTTTATTGTGTACTTCAAACATTTAAAACATTCAAACATAGGAGTTTAGTTAATCAGTATGTAGTGAGTGCACATGAAAATACAGTGTCAGATAAACTTTTTCATACATTTCTGAAAATAATCAGAGACCACTTCCTATTACAAAAATGTGTGCATTGGTGGCCTAGTTGTTAAGAGAGCAGATTTGTTACTGGGGTTATGCATTATCCCAAGGTGCCACTGATGCAAATGCTCAACATTTGAAAATGAAACTTAGTTTAATAAACACAGTGCCACAATGACCAGAAAACATCATATAAACTGAAACAAACACCTGAATGCTGCACATTCTGTCTTATGAAGGGTTTTAATCATGTCCAATTCAGTTTGGACGACATGATCAGAAGACTTGAGACATGTCTTCTTAATGATTGGCAGATTGTTTTTAATTTTGACAATGTATTTGTCCAACCTTTCTGTCAGGTCTAATGTCTATGCATCAAGTACATTGTGAAAAACTGGCATACACTCTCAGTAGCACAGTGGCCGTATGATTAGCGTGTGGAAATGCATTTTGAAAATATCTGTCATTTTATGTTTATTTAGGTCTGTTGAAATATGCTCAGAAACCTATGGCTGGAACACTATGGTTTTTAACTGGCTAACATCTGCAATATATGTATAAGTATGTTCATATGTATAAAGGCTGAAAGTCATTACAATAAGACTCAAGTGCACCTGATTGCAAGATTAACTGAAAGTTCAAAGCATTTCATTTAGCTATGAGTGTTTTATAACTGCATGGTTACATAAAGTCTACCAAAACATGCAAAGACAACCATGTTGCATAACTCATTAATCCAATCATGTTTTTCATTTGGACCTTTTTTTCTTATAGTGGAGCTTAAAATGTTCTGATGCTGTTCAGAGATTTGAATTACAAATAACCAGTCAATATTTTTCTTAAATCTTCCAGATAGTTTCCACAATAATTGTAATAATCACTTAATAGTTATTTAGCAGATTCTCTCTGACTTTAAGGAGAACATTGTTTCTGTGTCACTCTGACCTTCCTGTGGTGTAGGAAGATTGGCAAAGAGATTTTCGTATGTGGTTTACAGTCCTATCTGCAGTTGTTAGGCTTTATCTCATTCGCATCACCTGAAACCTGATAACAAATGGGTTAACACTGAAGCAGAAGGAATTTAAAGCCAAATCAATAGGTGCTATGGAAAATGACCGTCGTGAAAACAGATCATATTTATTTAAGAACCTTAGATAAGTGGAATTTTTAATGGCCACACACACTCCCCTGTTTATCTGTACATAAGGAGTAAATTGTCCCTTTCGTCCTTCCTATAATCTTGTGTTTTTGCTTGCTCCACCCACTAGCCCCCTGTTCACCGAGTGTTTTGGCCTCAGTTTAGAATGGTGTCAGACACAGTTTTTGGTCTTTCGTACTTGTGTGACACAAGGAGATGAAAAGCTCTCTGTCATTTCTCAAGTTATTAACCTCCCCTTCACCTTCCATCAGTCTCTCCCCTATCCACCAGCTCTTTACCATCCTCTGGCCTTTGCCCGGTTTCCTAACCTGTCTATACAAGTTTACGTTGGGTATCACACTCACTTAGTTGGAATTGGAGGTCAGTCTCTTTTGTGAAATGTACACTGTAAGTTGTAAGCGACTGTGGCCCGTTATCAGAAACTGTAGAGAGTAGCCCAGTAATTAGCACAAAACAATTCAGACAAAATGGTTGTTGAGGCTGACTTGACACCTTTGGGAGCTTTGCACATCACCTATGTTTAATACATTTTGCAATTTTGAGTATCTACAAAAATCATACTGTACCTCATTGCTTTGGATTTCGTTTGCCACTTCAATTTGAACTATTTTATATATATATTTTTATTGCACACCTGCACACTTAATGCAGGTTGCATTTGAAGTTCAAGGCTGTGCTATGGATTTTGTTGCAGAATGACCAAAGTAAAGACCACAACAGTAAAATGTGACTCAGAGGTCATCACTGACTTTTCTATTTTGTCTCTGTGTTTCAGCTTGTTGTGAAAGAATGGATGATGTGCAAGGGCTGTGTGTGTTTGCAGGAGATGTAGCACTCTCTCCATGGCAAATCCGTTATTTGGCTTGGCAGGATTAAGATGAAAAACTCTCTCATTTGCCTCCAAAACCCTTAAGGGAAGAGCGAGGAAGGATCAAGCTTTACTTGTCTGTATACCCACCCCCTACCATCGCTGTTGAATTCGGTTCATTTCACTTCCAGACATTTCCTGTTCTGTTTCATTTTTCACTACCTTTGCTATTGAGGTTTGCAGTTTGTTTAATGTTCTAATATTATTTTTTGAGCCTGTCAGCATGACAGACCATTTATTCTGGTGTTGCAACAGGTTTTTTGCCCCCTGTGAGCAGCCATCAAAGATAGTGACCCAAGGTGCAGAATCTGACATATCGAATGTGTTTGTGCTGCCAATGGGGACAGGGAAAACACAGAAGATGCGGGAAATGTTTTCTGATATATGGGTTGCTTTGGTAGGGCTCACTGGTTGGCCAAAATTGGAACCAAATTGGGATTCCATACTAAATTGACATTCCAAAAAGCTAGCTAGTAATCGGGTCTGGTCAGCTTGATAAAACATTGACGTTAAGAGGAATTTCCATTTCAAAACAGCACTCCTTTGCCTCTTTTTTCTTCATTGAAAATAATCTCAAATACTAGGTGCTTCAAAGAAGCTCCAGTCAGTCTTCTGTGGCATTCTACCCGATTAATACCCTTAATTGTCTTCCATTTATTTGGCCTCCTAGGATGTTGTGATTCCAGCTCTCTTGGGATGCAGGATTTCCCTGTTGACAGTGTGAGAAACCTGAAGATTAATCGGCGCTGTGTCAGCTGCTAACAATTGTGTTGTAGACACTTTTTTTTTTTTTTTTTATGGTGGAAGACAGAGAGTGAAATGCTAACGCAACATGACGTGAAATGTCACACGACTGAAACAAGCCCTGCGGGTGCTGGATCTCAGGTTGCTCACAATACATTCACTCTCATTGGTAGGCATGTTGTTCCAAATGACAATCTCAACTGTGAACAACTTAGGCAGAGGTGCGTGTCCACACACCTCCAAGGTTGTGAGTTTGAATCTCCAAGTTGGTGTTCTCCACACAAGGTGAATTGGTAGCTCTAAATTGTCTGTAGGTGTGAGTGTATTAGTGAATAGGTGTGTGCATGGTGTGTGTGCCTTGCTGTGGGTTGGCACCGCAGCCTGGGTGAGTTCCGCACCCTGGACTGCCCTGAGCCCAGTGTCTCAGAATGGGCTCTGTCAGGGTGTTGGAAACAACCAGCTTTTATGACCCCCCAAAAAATAGTTTTAAATGACATGCACAATTTCTATACTTACTCTAAGGTAAAATTTGATTATTACTGCTGTCCTCTCAACATTCCCTGTTTGCTATGGGGCTATAATGACCATTCCATCTGGTCATGATCGTGTGGCAGGAAGGAAAAATTGCACATCTCACTAACACAGGATTTTATTATGAATTAGCTTAGCACATGGACTACACAAACAAAAAATCAAGGGTAAAACACAAATCATGCTGATGAGGACAGGACATGGCAATGATACATTTATACTATTAAGAAGATATGAAAACCATCACAAAGCACAAACATAAGGAGCAAGTCCCATATGTACAATATACATGTACAAAAATCAACTCATATAGGACAGACATATGTAGCACAAATAACACAAGATAAAGTGAATACACAAGAAGTGAATAGTGAAAGAAGTTCTGCAGCGCTATATTCATTCAAATAGGGGGGGGGGTTAAGCGCACAGGCAGGACATACTGGGAATACAGGGCTTTATTTACACACAAACAATACAGGCATGAGGGCCAAAAACAGGGGAGACATAGGTGTATTGAGGGAAGACATAGGTGTATTGAGACTAGTAACAGCTTCACGTGTCTCATAATTGCCACTCTGATAAATCATGGTCTCCACTACCTGAAATCAAGTCATCAGAACAGAGAATACTGGCAAGGAATGCCTAAAACACTCAGTAAAGTTTTCATTAAATTACTTGAGATGTTGAGAACTGTTGTGTAATTTTGATCATTGTTTTTTACATATATTCAGATGTTTACAAAAAAAAACAAAAAATGAAATTGTCATGACACTTTTGTTTGTTTTCATTCTTATGAGTTTGTACCAACTTCATAAATCACAAACATACTTTCATGCTCGGTCCTGCCGTTGGCACAATATGAGCAGGGGTACCATGCAGTCAGCAGGTGACCTCATTTCAGAGGAGACACACAGAGCAGTCATGCTGGGACCTCAATGGTGCATCTCTAACTTTTAAACATCTGTACATGCCATAAAACCTTAATGTTAAAAAAATGGCAATTTTTCTATTTCACAATTCATTTTTTTTTAAGCTTAGCAATGATTGTAGATGGTAGCAGGCAGCATCTGGGTCTCTGCATTATTCAGTAAAAATGGCAGATGATAATTTTTTTTGCATGATTGTTTCGTCCAATCGGACAGTTTTTTTCCCCTGTAGATTTATTTATTTCAGTTAATTAAAACATGTCTGATTATTTTTACTTTCTGACTATTTCAAAATACACCATTTGTTGGCCATGGACCACTTCATTTCAGCATTTCAAACCATGAATTTAAAACTGTAGGCTAAACAGGATTTAATTGTTGCCAGATTGATGGTAATGTCCCCAAATGTGTTTATTCTGTCAGTAAATTGCTTCTTGGATGAGTTCTGTTCAGAATGCTTTCCCTCCTCCCCCTCCTGGGTTTCAAGTAATTGAGACAATTCATTTTGGATGTTAAAAGGATATTAAGGATGGAAGAGGGCAGCTCAGTGGAGGAAGTGCTGTGTCCAGGAAAAGTGGAGATCTCATTCAGGGAATGGACAAACCTAATGAAAAAGCAAAGCAAATGAAAAGCCAAGTGTGACTGGATCAATATATAGGGTATTCATTTGCATGTCAATTGTATCTGTTTGTTTTTTACCTTTATCAAAGTATTTGTTAATGTCTTGAAAGAATTGCTGTCCTATTGAAGAGGCAGAATCATTTTGTCGCCACACATACATCCTTCCTTTGTTGTTGAAAGCAACGGGTGCAGCCATTCAATGTTTGGAATGTATTGATTCAGCTCTGCTTTGTATCTGCTTTGAGTTCCATTCTGGATCTAACTTATGCATTTTTTTCTCTCTCTTTTTTTTCCCTGCTGTCTTGCTCCCTCCCTCGATCTTGCCTGCTGCGTATTCAGAAGAGTATGCTGTTGAAGGTAAGGCACACGTTTTTTTGTTCTTCAGGCCTAAGATGGCTTCCTCAGAACTGGGCTCTTTGCTGGATGCCACTCTTGGCTGCTATTTGCTGTATTCTACGTTTCGCAAAGGGCATTGTCAGTTTGGACTGCGGTTGTGATGACTCTAGAGGGGCCATGTTTTGCTTCTTAACGTAATAAAAAAGAAACACTTTTTTATTTCTCTGTTTTCCTCCCTTCCTTCCTTAGTTTTTTCATTGCTGTGTTATCGGAACAGCATTTATTTTGAAGGATAAGCGATAGTGTGTGATGAATGTCTTGGCTTTGACATGCTTTACTTTTCCTGGTTGATTTATTTCAATGAAATGAGGCCCTTGAACACTGGGGCTGAGGTAGTGCTGGGATTAGGTTGCTCTGTAGGGCAACGCTGTCATAATGTCGTCACAGATGGGGGTGGAAACGTGACTGTGGTGGGCACCGCTGGAAGAGTCACAAGAGCTGCCATTCTTCTGCCAGATTTGGACTCAATAATTGATAGACAGCATGATCCGGCCACTGCTCTCCACTGCACATCTGGGGATAAGAGCGAGGTATCGCTGTGTTCCCCCTATCTGCAGTGTGCAGAGATGAATTGCCTCTTGCAGGCATAGGGCTCACCAGGGAAATTGCCATGGCAACGCAGATTTTGAGAGTGTGTGTCTGTGTGTTTAGATCTTGTATATAATGCATCTGTGGCATAGGTGTGCATTTGGTTTCTTCTTGTCCTGACAATAAATGAGTGACGAGATCTAACTTCTTTTTTGGGCATGAGTGGAAATTTCTGAAAATTAATATAGCATTTAGAAATATAAAACCATATGAAAATAATAACTTTGATTTCGGTGTAGTAATATAGGTTGTTCTCTGTGACCCTAGCAGATTTCAGGCTACTGATTCCTGAAGCAGTCTATGTGCAGCTTTGGGCTGCAGGTTGCATTTCGGCTCATTCTCTTGCCATTCTGCCAAACACAGAGCATTCATGTATTATGATCCCTGGCTGGCCTGGTGCACATAATAAGTTGCTTGTTCCTTCTGTTACTGACAGATACCAGGTGTGTATCAATCTCCACACCAGAATCTTGCTGTGACTCTAACACTGGCAGTGACTGCTGGCCGGTCACTCGTTCTCTTGAGTGGCCTCCTTGATGTACAAATGTCACTGCTGCGGCAGGTGGTGACAAGGTGAGGCTTTGGTTGTATACCAGAGACCCGATGTAGTGCTTCTGGTCCTCTTTAGAAAAAATGAAGCTTTCCAGTCCAAGCTTTTTGCAATGCTGACTTGGAGAAATAGTGGTGACAGCCTAGAATGTGATGAAGTGCCGGGGTCTGTTTCACACCACGGTCCAGCAGGGAGTACAGCCTGCTGCTTCGAAGACCCCATAGCTAGAACTGTGTGCAGTGTACAATATCCTGACCCAGTATCAGCAGAGGTGGAGTGCTATTTAGACTGGCTGGTAATGCAGTAGCGCTTTGATGTAGAGACAAAGGGCTATATTGTTCCCGTCACTATATAAGACATGTTGCAATGAGAGAGTTCACTATGCATATTTAATTCTTGAATTAAATTGCTGATAATCTCTCTGTGTATTAGGGTTGGTAATGGTCTATTCATGATTACAATATATTTCACAGTTGTGATTTTATCCTGATGTTCTTTTGTATAGAATTGTCAGTCATTGCAATGGGTTTGTGACCTTTGAAATGTTTGTTTAAAAAAAATATATTATTAAGGTTTCTTGTTGTGGGTTTGCAAAATAATTGCAGACAAGAACTGCTTCTTGTTACTTGCTACATTTCAGTTTGCCACAGCAAACATGAGAAGTGCTCCTGTCGGCAGATTCAGGTCTCTTAAAGATGAACAGTTTGAACATGAGCACACATGCAATCATTCACATCTGTAATTAACAATTATGGGAAACATCCTGGAGATGTCTGTGGAGAGCAAGGGCAATAAAGTCGATTTTTAGTTGTTGATCATTGCCATCCCATTCCCAGGAAGCTTAAGGACCAGGCTTCTTTCTGCTTTGTCCTATTTTTGGGTTTGTGGTCTAATTAGTGACAATGACCAGGCGTTCAAAGCTTCAGCGAGATTGATGATAGCAAGAGACCTTGAAAGCCTTTGGGACTGGGGTTCCTCTGTGTGGCTGGCTGCCTTTGCTGGCAGGGAATGCGCTGGAAATTGATGAGCTCCATGGTACAGTGACCTGTTTTCAGGGCTGAAGCTCCCACCTTTGGAAATGGATTTTTTACCATATATCCCAATGTTCTCCTGTTCACTGATACAGTCATAATAGCTGATAAACAAGTAATCACTTGCAGTATGAAACTAATTTTGCCCAGATTAAACTCAGAGGTCATGGCATGCCTTGATGCGTGCTTTCCCATCTGGTGCAGTGCTATTTAGGATTGAGATTGTTTTGAATCTGTTGATTGGTTCGCATCAATCTGATCAAAGCCAATGATCTTAATCCTGGATGTTCCATAAAGAAAAGTTAATCCGAAGCCTGGAAAATTAAGACTTTTCTAACCTGTAATATGGAAGTCTGTTGGCTTGTCAACAAGATTAAAAAATGAGGGGTACTGTAGTTATTGAAGATTACACTGAATGATCCAAACCAGATTACGGATTTATTCAGGAAAAATATGACAATGAATAGGCAAACTACAATTTTTTTCTTATGTATGTAAGAGAGAGGTTGATAGAATTCTATTATTTAAATTGTGCTAAGACTGTAGTTTTAGGATAGTTTATTGACCTATTTCTTTGTTTTTGTTAAAGCTACAACTAATTTACAATTTACATTTTCATTCTTTTTTTTAATTTTCAAGTACAGTGAGACCTCAGTAGATTACCTCTGGAACAAGCCAAGCACTTAGTATGTTAATGCAATGGCGATGGATCCACCTTTTGACACATGCAACAGTTTTACTTCAGGGAAGTAGATAATTGCTCTGTTACTTTGGCAAATACAATTAAAGTGGAGCAGCACATACACACCCACACCCACAGATACATGTATTCAGAACATAGGAGTAGGTGTCATTATTGTCCATAGTTTACAGAAAGAGACTAAACCATCTTCTCCAATTCACAATCTTTTGAAAGAATACTGTATAGCCTACATTAGAGTGTTTTAAACACTCTATATACTCGTATATACCCGTATATACTCACACAGGTCATCTATTTTCAATTCCTTTTATGGAATTGTGCCATATGAAAGGAGAATGAATCACTAGACATGAATTATGTGCAGATAAGGTGTTGTGGTCTGGCCTTCAGAATATTGGTGTTGGCATAAGGGTCTGACAATTCCAAACATGCTGAATATTATTGGTATTTTTTATGTTGCAGCTTTTGGAATTTTTCTATTGCTGTGTGATACAAATAAAGAAAAATAATATCAACATCTGCCATCAGTTGTTTTTAGCCATGGCAATTTTTGATGTCCCCAAAAATTTCTTGTAGTTTTAGATTATTTTTGGAGGATAATTAATTAGGTTAGTGCTAGTCTAATTTTTACAGAACATCGTATAAACGTATTTGTTTGACACAACTTTTTCATAATTCAATCTTTTGAGAATCATTTTATTATTTACTCTAGTAGGCAGGTAGGTAGGTAGGGTATTCAATACATACAACATATGTGCCACAGCTGATGACTTCTGATGAAAGAAAAAAAATGTGGATACCTTTTACTTCCTTACATTTTATCAATATATTTATCACAATGCAATATTGGTATAGAGTGAAGTCAATAAGTGAAGTGAACAAAAAGGGAAGTTACTTATTGTTCTGTGCACCTAAAAAAACCTGTTCTTTTTGATTTCCTGAGCTTTAAAAATACTGAGTAAAAAATCTTTAGTTCACCATTAAAAAAGACAAGGAAAAATGAAAAATGAAAAAAAAGGGTGCTCAGAGGCACTCATAACATTTATCATGGAACTCGGATTTCAAAAAGATTTAACTGCTATATCGTCCTGCCACCCCTGAGCATATCAATGAGAGTATGTTTGTTGGATTGAAAGGGACAGAAAAATGCACATATTCTTTAAAGAAGCTTCCAGGGTTACTGGACATTTGGAATTTATATTGCTTTGTCTCCCTTTGTCGACTTTCCACAGACTAATTTATGCCCTGTCAGGAGTAGAATCTCTTTTCATATGCTCCTTTTTTTTTCTCTCTCATAAGTCTCCCATACTTTTGTCCTCCTTGCCTCTTCACTTTTGATCATCTCGTTAAATTGCTCTGGTTTGTCCTGAATCTCATTTTAATATTACACCCTCTCTTTTCCCACTCCTTGAAGTTGCTTTTTTTTACTTTACTGATAAACCTGAAGGTTGCTAAGAGGCTTATAGCTTAAGCATCGATAGGGGGAGCTGATTTGCTCTTTTATTAACCTAAAAAAGGCAACAGGGAGCAGTCAGATGTTATGGAATGGCAGGGGGTACAGTACACGCTGCCTGATTTCTATGAAGTTTTAAAGACACCTGTGCGCATGTCCTCGAGTATTAGGAGCACAGAGTTCTTGTGACTACAGTGGGTGGATATACTCTGTCATTTGTAAATAATGTGGAACATTTGTAGGGTAGTTTCTTATATCCCATAAAAGTGAATCAGCATGATTCCTTGTCTGACATTTTTTGGAAATACCCTTGGATGAAAAATCTTCAGAAGTTCTCTGATAGTTACCAGAGCCACTTCAAAGTTTGTTCAAAGGAAAAGAGAAGAGTTATGTTTCATATTCTCTGAAGGACTGGGATTTAGAACATATTCTTTGCCAAACTTGCATTTGGGTCAACTTTCACCCCAGGACAATGTTTGTGCTCGAATAAACATAAGGCTTCTTAAAACATATATTGTGTTCACTGGAGATTGTGTGTATGTGTGTGTGGTAGACCGCTTGAGGAATGCTGACACACTCTTATTTTCATCCTGACATCCAGCTTGGCTTTCATAACCAGATTTGTCTTCTTGGCTTCTGCTACAGGCATCTTGCAGCTTCTAGACAAACATTATCTCACTTCTCCTCCTCTTGGTCTGGTTTCCTGGGATGTAATTAGACATATGAGAAGACATGTTCACAGCTGTCTGTGGCTTTAGTCAAGCCTATGCTGTGCAGTATGGGCAAGTTATACTCATGCAGTTATGTCTCCCATGCATTTGTGAACTCAGGAAAATATAGGAGTGATCCATCATATCCTCATGTGATTGGTTTTAGCGAGAGAGTGGTAGATCTAAAAACAATATCATTACTTTTTATTATCATTTTATGGTCAATTTATATTCATTATAACATTATTCTGCAAAAGACATTAAAGCATAACAGGTGTTTCTGAGGATGAGCTCAATATGATAAGCAAGACTTTTTTACTAATGTTTATTAAGCAAGTGTCACAAAGTATTATAGTTATGATTAATCATGTCTAATACTATGAATCTCTTACTATTGTTTTTTGCTCTATTACAATACTCACCTTTTAAGTGATGATGATACAGCATATTTAAGTCACAGTGTCATATCCTGTATTTCCTCATGTCCTCTTTTCAGCCTTGACACATCATTCTCTGATGGTGTGTGTGTGTGTGTGTCTGTGTGCTCAACCAATCTCTGTCCTCACAGCTGTACTAAAGTTGAGAAAATGAAAGGGTTTCTCTGTTTCAAAGGTCAGTGGGATCTCTTCACTCCATTCACCTGTGGTAACTCTCTGTTCTGTGGCAAAGCCAAGATAACAGGTGTAACGAATTAGCTCAAGAGGAAATATCTATAATTAATTATAACTGGTTATAATTAATAATAAACATTTAGATTAGATTTTGGGATAAACTGTAGCAGAATTAATGTTACAATTACTTGGTCTGTCCGTCCACGGAGCAGATAATATAATTATTTATCAATTCTGGGAATGATTATCCCCCCTCTTGCCAGGAAAGGTAGCTTTCCCACTCTGCGTGCTAGCAGTAACTTAGCATGTAGCTTAAAAGGTCAACGTTCAGTGACTCAGCTGTGAGCAGCACACAGAAACAAACGATTGTGAATTTAAAGATTTTAATAAACACGGCTATAGCTAACATACAACAATTAGACAAACATATACATACAGGGTAAAGGAAAGTGATGAAAAGAGAATGGCAGTATTACACATCAATTAACCACAGCCTAATGAGAATTGTCAGAGAATTCTTATGTTCACCTTAAAAAGGGGTTTAAACGTGCATAGTTACTTGCATTGGTCCTTATTTCATGCAAAGGAGTCCTGATGTGGTAGGGTCGCGATCCTCCTTGAAGGTAAATTTTGCCAAAGAGTCAAAGTGTTGAAAAGAAGGTGTCTCGGGGGGGAAGAAGAGAAGTTCTGAGCATTCGTGCCTGTGTGACGCTCTTTTTGAATGCTTTCTGGCACGCCCATCATGTGGCCTGAATAGCCAATCACAAGTGTGACATTTTGGCGGGAGAAGTTCCCTTTGTCTGGGTTTACGACTGACCGGACTTTTTATGGCTGGCCCAGAGAGAAACTGTAGTTCGTTGCAGTTACAATTTCTACCTTATAGAAATTGTATGATGTATTTTGTGATCACATGGTATGCATCACTGTTTCAGTAGTAAAGAGATGTTCCTTCTGATACCAAGAAAGGGACCATTAGGAAGTAGGAAAGTGGAAATACACTTATACACTTAATTATAGGTAATTAAAGTTTACCTAATGCAAAATAGAAAGTTGTAACTAGTATAATTCATACAAGGGAACGTACACACAACGCGTGCATATACGGGATCCACTTATAATCACATATTCCTAGCACAAGATACAGACAATGCGTTTAAGTGTGTGCGTGATTGTGTATTGCAAAGGTGGGGCCAGGCAGGAGGCCTTTATGGAATGCTTTGAAGCTTGGAACCCCCATGAGCAGTTTGCAGACCCAGTCTGTTTAACGCTACATTTGTGACAGTGGGGGAAGACGGGGCGATCAGGTTGAGGGTCCAGGTTTGTAATTGGTATGTAAATGTCAAAGGTTAAAAGGTTCTTTGAAGATCAACCATCTGTGATCCTACGCAGACGCTACACAGGGCTCAGCTTCTGCCTTTGCCTGAATCTCCCATGCAGGTGTATGGTACACGTTCAGGTGCTTTTTTAAAGAAAACAACATTCTGTACTTCTAGCTCAGCATGAGGTGGATTTAATGAAATGCTATGTAAAAAAATGAATAAATACAATGAGCACCCTGCATAAACAGACTGAGACGGTATGTAGAGCCCAGGCATAAATTGAGATCGGTAGGCTTCTGAGCCATATCAGACTTGGAAATGAGTCTGGTTATGATCTTTGCAACCTTTCCCCAACACATAATGGGAAACAGTAACACTTGAGTGAGCCTGCCTTTTGTACATGGCCTCACTCCATTTAAGAGCATGAATATTCCTGCAGGATTTTGCTTGAGGAACGGCTTTGCTTTAGTGGGAAGAATTAATCTCCTTCTATTTTCCCCACTCCTGCGCAACATGATGTGACCTTAAACAAGGATCATGTAATGTATTTCACTCAGGACATGCTTTCTGCTGCACAGCTGACATGGTACTGCTGCTTGATTTTTACTGTGAGATTAGTACAGCCCTCTACTGACTTTTAAATGAATAATAGTCATGTGGTCCTGAACATGATAATGTTCCTTTTCTTCAGATTTTAATGTTGAATGTAAATGGATGATTGTCATCCAATTATTGATAGAATTATTGCATTGTTAGCATAATTTAATTCTTTATTAAAAAGCATTTTTGGTTACACTGTAAAACCTAATAAGTTAATAGAACTAAAAAAATAGTTGAAACTGATTACATAAAAAACTTTAAGTGAAAGTAACTTAGCTTTGTAAGTATGTTTAACTGATTATTTTAAATTTACACTAACTTGGCTAAGTTAAAAGAACAGTCTTTAAGCACTTTTTACTTACAGAATCAAGTACAGTTAACTTGTTCTTATGAATTATTTGTAACTAAAAGTAATTAGTTGCTGACAGTTCACTTAAGCTGTATAAACTCTAATGTGACTTAAAACTTTGCTTACTTTTAACTCAACTGTACAACAGATACTTAAAACACAATCATCATAGAGACAAGGTAATGGATTGACATGGAAAAACTGCTAGGATGCAAACGACAGTGTTCAAGTAACTGTACTCGTTTATCGAAGACAGCAGAACAAATTTTGCACTTCCACACCATTGGAAATCATATTTTAGTAACAGTATGAACTATATGTATATGAAGAGAACAGATCATCAACATACCTGAGTGGGAACAGCTGCTCAGTCAGCTGCTTTAGTTTTAGCCTGAAGAGAGAATATTAAAATATTAGCATGACTGATAAGATTAATTGTTAAACACTTCTTGTACAATGTTTTATGGCTCTCTCAGACCCCACAGTACAAGCTGAACTCAGACTCGCTGTTTAAGCTTTATAACATAGGATCTTTACTTTTCTGATTACTTGCCCAAATGTTTTTAATTAACATGTTTCACAAATATGCAAAATTATAACATTGACGTTTTTGCATTAATGCACTCTGTTAGCTAGCTCTAACAAAACATGTCTGAATATGCATGAAAATTAAAGATGCGTCAGAATATGAAATAACAAAAAGTTTAATTGTGGAAGTGGATTCATCCCACAAAATTTATGTATTTTTTTTACTTTTATACAATTTGCCTTAATTCGCTTCTCAAATGCCTGTATACTTAACTGCTGAGACTCTAAATGCATTTGAAAAAGAAACTAATAAAACAACACAATAAAATTGCTGTGTTGTCGGCCACATAAGACATTATAGTGCTGAACGTCTACTTACGTTTGGTTGCGCTGTGAAGATCAATCCTGGGACGTAAATGTTTTTTGATTCTGATGTGTGCTGCATAATTTCAGGTTAATGAGTTAGCAGACCTGGTGAGGGAGGCTTTGAAGATCAGCTCTGGCACAAACCCCTGCTGGTTGAGGGTTAAAATGCAAATTGGACCTTGACGGTTGTAAACAGGGAGGAAAGCTTTATTGCTTTGCTAGTTAATTTCCCCCCATACCCTTCCTCTCTGTCATCCATATGCCCTTTTGCCTTTGACTTCCTTTTTTTAAACAATAATTTTGATTAGAAAAAAACAAAAAGCTTGTTGTTTTTGAGGTACATTTGTGTTGATTTTTTCAAACAAATACAACACTATATGAATTTTTAAATCTGTGAGAAAAAATAATATTAGACAAAAAAACTATACGTTTCTATTAGTTGGTTTGACAAAAGCAAGTGCAAGTGGAAGATGACAAGCACAGCGAAGAAGAGGTAATTGAGATTACTTCTTCCTTTTTAACTGAAAAATTGGACTTATGCAACGACATTTATCATTTATATGTCTAGATAATTTCCACCATTCCTATAGAGAAAGAGGGCTACACGGGACTGTGATTTACATTTTACTTCTCCAAGAATAACTATATCTCACACCTTCCTGCCAATGCACCAGTCACTTACCAAGTAGAGCACATAAGAGACTATGAATCTTTCAAATCACTTCTGCTGTCTTAGGTGTGGTGCAGGATTTTATAAAGTGTCATTAAAAAAAAAATAGTTCAGACATTTTCACCCCCTTTTAATGTTATGAGCACTGGGATAATTTTAGCAAGTTTTGTGAAAAAAATAAAAAAATCATATTCATGGAATAATAGCCCTTTTAAAATTTTATTAAAAAATGAAATATGCTTTATTTGTGATTCTGAATGTCTACACTGTCACACACAAAGCTTCAAGTTATTCCTCACCCCAAACTAAAAGACATGCATATAAATGTTCCATCCAAAAGATATGGGGTTTACTTGCTGCACCATAGAAAGAATGACAGCTGCCAGGGGGCATGGTAACTCTGCTATAGTGACTCCATAGTTTGAATCCACATTTTCAGATTCCTGGTTGTAGACATGTTCTGCAAGCTGGATCTGTGGCAGAATCAAAAAGATCAAATAGTTATGCATTATGCTGAAAAGTTATTTGAATAGTAAGGTAATAGTAAAAAGTACGGTACATTTTTGTACTGCCCACACAGGCTGTACTACAATGAATTCAGCAAATATGTTACCTGGGGTCGTGTTTGGTGCTGGTTTTTCATTCTAGGATTTAAAGAAAGGAATGATGTTGTAATTAATATATTCCGTGTGTTGAATTAGCTAGTGACTATTCAGTTATCTGACTAACTATACGACTAACTAATTGTGCTTCCTCATCACTGTATTCCACTCTCTGTGTATTTACTTACCCTTGATCGGTTGTCCTCACAAGTTAGATGCTATATCTAACACGGTAACATGAGTATATCTAATATGGTAAAAATGAGACCTAGAGCCCAGCAGACATTTTATATTTGGTCAGTTTTGTATTTGGTAAATGATTTTCTGCCACCATCAGTACTGTTATCTTATTGGCTAGGTTGATTTGAGAGCTTAACTATTCTTATAGAAAATCCCAAAAAGCCCTCATCATTCTTAAACTACCACATTCAAAGAAAATGCATCTGGAGATATTAATGATAAATATGACTGCATAAGACAAATGATCAGTTAAAAAAGGGAGCAGTGATCTCAATTTACCTCTATTTTGCTATGCGCGTCATCTTGTGCCTGCATTCCATACCACAGGTCATTGTGGGTGTGACCCCATGTTTTCAATCCATCCAAAATAAATTCTTCTTCCTCCACCGACCATTAGCTCAAGGTGAACTTGCAAGCAAAACTTTTTTTTTATCAAGGTGAACTTGCAAGCACAAAAGAGATCTGTGACACAAAAGATCCATAACCGTTTCATTGTCCAATAATATATTTGCTCACAGAATTGAATTTTTATTGCAATGCGAGAAAATTGCTTCTCAGTGTTGTGTTTTTTGTTTGAATAATAAAGACCCAGATGAACCTCTGTAAAAAAGCAGAATTTTAAAACTGCATGTTGCTCAGACATTTCATTTTTTATAGTATTTAGCCAGCTTGTTTATTGTTTTCTGAAATAAAAATAATGGTTTAACACACAGTTTTAAAGGAGGAATTATTGTAAGTCCTCTTATTAAATGTGAACATATTTATATTTATCATCCATTCAATTGTTATAGATCATTTCAAGAGCAATCCGACCATCATTCAGCAATTCCGTTAATATTAATAAACATGCCATTAACATATCATTATCAAGGAAAATTAGCTTATAATGTCAGAAAACCGGTAAAATATTCTAAAATAATAATAATTAGAAAAAATACTCTGACCACTGACACATCATTTCAAAAAGTATTCAGATTAGTTTAAGTGTAAACAGTTATCACACATTGGATCATATATTCAGAAGCCTAGTAGTAGTAGCCTAACTTATGAACCAGATGACCACAGAGTCACAGGTTCAAACCCCATTTACTTTCCCTGAGAAAGGCACTTAATACTTAATTGTTCCTGGGAGATTGTCCCTGTTGGATAAGGGCATCTAAGAAATGCATCAAATGTAAATCTATATGAGGTTTAGTAACATTTTACAGGTATGTTACAAGGTAAGTCTACTTTGTAACCAAATACAATTTGTATTTTTCAGCATTTTTCAAAGATCTAAAGAGTTTCTTCAGAGCTCATTCAGTCAGATACAATATTTATTTATTATTTTCTGAAACATCGACAAAAACCTTGCAGCATCAGCAGAATAGTGGGTGGAGTGGAGTCACCTGCTCTGCAAATCTACTCAGACAGGTTGATCAATGCTGGCCAGCCTGGAGAAAATGAAATGGTTAGGTTCTCGCCCAGTACCTTTAATTGAACAAGTGTTGCACATGTCTGGTCGACATGAGGGAGAAATCAATGTTTTGGTGGAGGCATGAAGGTCCAACCCACTTCATCTGGATGGTCTGAGATAAGTCATTGGACAAGCTTCCCAGTATGTCCAGTAACAACCCCTGGGTAGAAAATAAAGCAGAATAAAAAATTCAACAGTCTGTTCTCTGTGTAGAAGCATCACTGTCTGCAGTACCAGATACCATCTGGAGAATATATGTGGCGGACAGGTGGTTTGAGTGGTCATCAGCGTAACTTTTCAGAGCAGAACGGCTTTCCCCTTTTAGCGGCATTATGCTTCAGTTTCGGCAGCATTAATGGATGTTTGTGTGTACGGCCGTCACATTCATTATGCTATGAAATTGACAGAAACAAACTGACGGAGGATCTGACAAGAGATTAATGATTTTTTTACTGCTCAGAAGGAATCTGAGGAATCTGAAGGAATCTCTGAGACTTGTCTTGGTGTGCTGGCTTTCATTAATTGCTGATGAGAGTTCTCACAAATTAATTTTCACTTGAAAGGGAGCCATAATCTGTAATATACGTAATAATAACATTGGACTAGTTAAGTATTGTATAACATGTCCTCGTCCCTTCAGTACTAAAGATTGACCATCTGCCTGAGAGAAGTGGAACTCTGTTTTTAATTATGCTCTACATTCATATACTCATATATTCATATATTTTCTTAATTCCTGACGCAACCCTGACCATTTACCCGGACTTGGGACTGTTACCCACAACTACAGTGTAACATGCGTTCCCAGTGGCTGGTTTACATTTCTATACACATATGAAGTTTACTGTTCTCAAATACCAATATGCTAAATCTGCATCAATAGGAAGCCAAACTGTGTTTTATTTATCACAATACAAATCGACAAGTATTAGCAGCAGTCATTTTGCAAACAGATTATATGCCTATGAAAATCAATAGTAATAATTTAACTCCCCTCTTCAAGAATACATTTGAACTTTACAATGATTGACTCTCACATGTGAATTTAACAAAATGTTGTTAAGTTTTAGAGGTCCAGGTTTTAATGTGTGTTAGTGAAGGTCTGTATGATTATTGACTGATTTAAACATGGATGAGCTGTGTTTACACATCTCTGTATGTTTTTGCTGTTTCAGTATGGCCCTGGTTACAGCCCTGGTAAGAATATTCCTCCACTTTCACAGATTTCATTTTAGGATCAGAGGAACTCTGTAAATCGACTCTGTAAATTCTTTTCTCTGAAATGTCCGGTGTGCAAATCGGTTCTAGGCAAGGTGTTACAGCCTGTGTGCTGAACGGTAAAGCTGGATTCAACTGGTGAAATTACTGGTACCTCTTCACTGCAGGCATCACAAGAATTTAAAGGCTTCCATTGGAAGAATTCCTGGAACACTAGTGTCGCTGGGATTAATCCAGTGACTGTACATTTGGGGAGTGCTTGTCTGACCTTTTAACTGAAATGTTACTCCAAATTAGTTGTCAAAGTTCCAGACACGTGGGCCATGCTAACTACAGCCCACAGGGGTGTGTTCCCCTTGACAGTGACCTGACTGCTGACCTTTGCATTACACACACTGCAGTGCATACGCCATCCCTCCCAGCTCAGTTCTTTACCTGCTCTGACTGCAGGAGCGTGATCACTCAAAATAGCTTCTTTCCTGATACAGTGGGGAAGCATAAAATAAGCCAGAAGAACAGGATACTACCCACACTGTTGTGTGTAGAGATTTGGAAAGAATAAATGGGTGGGGAAAGGAGGCCATTTTATAGTCCACAGGTAGGGCAAATCTGTCCCTGAAAGTGAAATCATTATGACCTGGAAAGGAATAGAGGTAGAAGTGATTGCAGTTATTTTCAGCTCACAGTGGCACACGCACACATGCACACACACACTCACAGGGCAATAAAAGATAATTATGTTCTAGTATATGTATTATATTGTATATGATAACATTTTCTTATTAAAACTATTTAATTAAAATGTTTTAAGTGAGAAAACATCGCCACATTTTCTATATTTGTAAGGATATTTTGTATTTCCTTTGCCACAGAATGGATATGCAGTTTTAAATGTAAATAAGCAAATAAATAAATAAATATGCACATTAAATATTTCATCCTGCATTGCCATCTCCATGAAGACATGCATATTCATGATGTAATGTAATGGCTTTTTAAATAAATATCACTGCTTTCACAGAATGAACATTACTTATTCTTGCATATTAATAGAGTACCTTTCTTTTTTTTTCTTCTTCTTCATGGCTGCACTTTGCAGTGCGTACATTGTAAGTACTTTAGTGGTGTTTGCCTGATATAAAGCTGGATGGAAATTAAGTCATGGTGTGGGAGGCAAGGGCTCACGAATGCAGTCTCAAACTCTGTGTCTCCCACTCATGTCGGCTAACCTAACTTATTAGCTTTTGCAATAATTAGTGCTGGGCTCTGTGTTTTCAACACCAATGACTTGCAACTGCCTTTGAAGATCATAGAAAAGACTACACATACTGTATAAGTTTCTGTGCTGTCTCTCTCTTTCAGACTCTCACACACACACACACACACACACACACCATAAGCCCGCATGCTGTGCACAGAATATTTAATATATTAATAGAGCTGTCATGCTCAGTTTGAAAGCTTAACATCCTCTGAAATGACTAGCATTTCTGCCGGACATGTCTGAGTCTTCCTCTAGGATACAGCTGTGTACCAGTCATTTAACCTCGATCTGACCTACCGCCTTTGAAGACAGAAGATCAAGGGAGTATCACGGGTTAGTTACTGTTCAGCTCTCCCCTGCACTTCATGCCAGAGTGATGCTGAATCAATAAATACAATTTCTCAAACAGTTTCGAGTCATTCCATTCTCGTACACTCTTTGAATCAATAGATTCTGCATGCTAACTTTGCTGTAATTACATTTTGCTATGGCCATGCAGCCTACTTGCTTAACAAATTGGCTGGGCTATTATATATTGCTGTGTAAGGGGGAAAGCTGAATTGTAAGCTCCAGTTTAGATTACCTTCGTGACACATCATCTGCTTCTTGTCAGGTTTCTTGGAATATTCCAGCTGTAATTGTGCTTGTGGGACCTCAGTGCATCTAACATGCAACATACGGTTATTCGGCAACATACTGTTCACATGCTTGGTGATAATTGCAGGAAATTAAATATGCACTGCAAATTGTTACATTTTATTTAAGTGCTTTGTGACACATGGAAAAACTTTCAAAGGCAGTTGCAAAGTTGGTAATTAGTTGGGATCAATTTTCCGGTTATTTGAGAAATAGATATACAGTTGACTAAAAAATGTTAACTAATTAATTGAGAATAGGGGCAATATCTTATTTTAGGAGGATTTTTAATTTGGCTTTTCCATATACTTGAAAGATCAAAGTGTTTGCTACTGTAACTGGATGAAACTTATCTTTGCATTGTGTTGTGTCTTTCTGGTTCTGGTGTGTGTGGGCGCAAGGTGCGGCGCATGACAATGCTCAGTCATGTTCACGAGACAATCTCTGTGTCATGATACGGACCGGAGTTTCATGTTCGTCTTGTGTTATATTTCCTAATTGTGTTCAATTGTGTTTGATTGTATAAAGCTGCCCTGTTCATATCTGTTCACCGTCGGGCCATTGTTACATGTTACTGGATGTCTCCCCTGTCCTATTAAAACCCCTCTCTCGTGACACCGTGCGAATGAGTCCTTCTTCATCGTCAAGTCTTCTCATCTCAGTTCATGCTAAACGGTCGTAATGGAATGACGCGAACTGATTTGGACGCAGCCGACCCCGCCCCGCTAAGATCCAAGGAGCTGCGACACCACCGGGAGGACGCAAGCAGCCTCCTTGTTCCTAGCCAAAGTTGGCCTCATGTTCCACATGGTCCCAACACGCCTGATGAGTTTTCCGGGCGGCTGCGGACACCTGCCCCACAGTCCCATGTATAGTGCCATTGAAGGTGAGAAGCGGCCATTCAGCGAGGCGAGCCGGAGACTGACTGGAGCAGTGGGTGCCTGTGGACGACAGACAAGGTGCCGGTACCACACTGGCCTGAAGCCGTCTGTGCAGGACTACCGCCGCTCATCCATCAGTCATTTTCCATTCATCTCAGCCGTTCATCTCATCTCACCTTACCTAATTTCACCGTCAACTCATGTTCAAAAAGACTTTTTTGTAATTCCTTTACTCCTTCGTGGACTGCTTTTGCTGGCACGCTGGTAGTCATGCCTAGTAGGGAGGATACTGTCATGATCCGGTCCGGAAGGGGTTACTGCGGTCCAGGATCTGGAGCGGAGTTTCCCGTTTGTCTTGTGTAATGTTTCCTAATCATGTTCACTTGTGTCTGATCATATAAAGCTGCCCTGTTCTTGTCTGTTCACCGTCAGGTCATTGTTACATGTTACCGGATAAAGTAGTAATTTCAAACATATTATTTGATTATTAAAGAGGATTGAGAGTAGTCATATCCATCAGTATAGATGACAACGCTAACAATGTTTTGAAATTGTATCCTTTTTTTTTAAACTGTCATAGTCATACTGAATTGACAAGGAGGACGCATACGCACGACTTCACGAGACAGGGGTTTAATGCATAGTGGACGAGACAAGAGAACATCACCAGACAATGACCTGACGGCAAACAGACACGAACAGGATAGCTTTATACAATTCTAAAATTATACACAGGTGAACACGATCAGGGAACATTGCACAAGACTAACATGAAACTCTGGTCTGAACTCCGGACCCGGAGTCACCACTGCCGGACCGGATCATGACAATTTTCTTAAAAAAAGATATGAAGTAGAAAGCCAGGCAATAAGCCTTTACTGAACACTAATAACTATCACACTGTCACAGACTTGGAAAATTGATCAAGACAATGCTTAGGCAATTGAAAGGTCACTTCTTGCTTGAACTGTCTTGGCTCCACAGTCCATTTTCCCAAATGCCTTCTCCTCCATAGGTCTAATGAAAGCAGGCCTGAGCTCTCTATTACAAACTGTAGCGCTCCGAGGCTGAAAGCAAACAGGTGTGAAATCTGGTCAAATAGAACCAGTCGACGCTTCTGCCCAACAAAGTGCACAACCCAGAGGTGGATTATATATTGTTTGAACACTGTTGCCTCACTGAAGAGATATGTACACACAGATGAGGAGCCACAAAGTGGGATGGGCATTGCACCTGTAACTAAATTTGGGGATGTGCTAGCGTCAGGGGGGAAAACAGAATTAACAAGCCTTGATGTTGTGGGCATGTTTAGAGTTTTTAAGATTAGATTAGAAAATGGGATTAGAAAATGTTCGGCTAATTGTGCACAACATGACTTGTGTCATCTGAATAGGGTTCTGGATCGCTATTTACATGTTGTTGTGTCTGTAGTCATTGTTATCACAATGCACTCCATTACGCAGAAAGTGTGAGTCTCTGTTGTTTAATGAATCACTCTGTCGGCCTGGTATTGAGTAAACAGTTTGCAGGAGTCTGCCAGTAAAAGAGCGGACTGCACACAAGGGACGGGAGAATGGAGTCCGGGTTGTAACCTGAGTGCAGCCGAGTCCACCACTGACATGCAGTAATCCTCATTCTTTGTCCCAAGGAAATGAGAACTGTTTCAGTAAACAAATTGGATGTGGTGTTCACACGCACACACACACACACACACACACACAACCACACACACCCAAAGGTGGTTACAATTAAAATAGTGATTAAAAGGCACAGCACACAGAGGCCAGGTTACTTGTTAGCTTTCATGTCTGAGTGAGTAGTCCTACAGATTCCCTGTGTATCTCCAATGATTTATTTGTTGCCTGGGTCCTTTGCTGAGTGCTACAGAGAAACTTCTATTTCACCCCATTTTTCTTCCAAATTTGTGGTCAAACCATTATGCAATGAATTTGTATAAATCAGCTAATTAAGTGGGTCTTACAATGGAAGCACTTGGTTGAAAACCAGCACATATTCCATACTCTGACATCTGGATATACTATATCTATCTATGTAAATGCTCTTTTTTATTCTTGGCTTTTAGTTTATTTGATTTTTCTATTTGTCATGTATTTATTAATTCTGAATATAAATTTATATTAATTTGTCTTAGATTTAGCTCAAAACACAAAAGTGTGGACTCCCAAGTAATCAGTTTTATAACATTATAAACATTTGACTATTCTTACAAACATTTTGGAGAATATATAAACACACACACACACACACACACACACACACAATCACACACACACACACACACACACACACACATCATATACTTAATATGGCAAGCCAAAATCTCCAAAAAAGAGACAAAAACTTTACATCTATCAACAATTATTTGAATACAAAATTAATATTTTTACTACCTAACAAACAGTGGATGCTCTACACATCCTTAGTGTGAGTGAATAGTGTGTGAACCCTACAATGGCCTGGCACTCCATGCAGGGTTGGTCCCAGGATAATGTCCTGCACCATTTGTCCTTGCATTTTTTTGTTTAAATGACAGGTAACTGAAAGTGAAAGTGAAGTGATTGTCATTGTGATACACAGCACAACACAGCACACGGTGCACACAAGGAAATGTGTCCTCTGCTTTTAACCCATGAGCCTTAGTGAGCAGTGGGCAGCCATGACAGGCCCCCTGGGGAACAGTGTGTTGGGACGATGCTTTGCTCAGTGGCACCTTGGCGGATCAGGATTCGAACCGGCAACCTTCTGATTACGGGGCCACTTCCTTAATCGCTAGGCCACCACTGCCCCTGGATTAAATAAGTGTATCAGGTGCTTAAACTCCTACATTTGATACACTGCTATATATATTTTTTTACTTGTCCTGTTATGACCAATAGGCAGAATATGAAAGCATAAACTGCTCAGCTGCATTTTTTTCATTCTTGTACTGGCTTCTACATAGAAAGAGCATTGGCTTCTGGGCCTTAAATCATTTTTATTCATTATTGGGCTGGTTGCAACTAGAGCAGTCGTCCTGATCCCTGCATTTAAACTTGGTTGCTCACTGTTTCGGAGCTGACATGCAAAAATGTCAAGTAAAGTGGAGTAGGCATAGCAATGGCAAGTGTTGAAAAAAAAAAAAAGTTCAGAGCTCATTTGTGTTTGAAGTCTGATTGGTTGGACCATGTTTTGTTCTTCAGCAAACCTTATTGATTCCTCTTCTCAGGAACATTGATCCTCAGCTCAGATGAGCAACAGCGCTCAATTTTCAGGCAAGAAGGTGGGCCAGCATGTAACATTGTTGATTGTGTTTGCTGAGCCATTCTGTGGACTCTGCAGTTCTGCTGTTGATTTCAGGAACTCCTCTTCCAACACATTTTTTTTCTCCTCTGAACTTGCTTTTTTTGCAAATTAGCTTTCTTCGAATCTTTAGACGTACATTGATATTTCTTTAGTTGATCATGATTTTGTTTCATAATTAAATTAAATTTAAGGTAATTAAATATAACACACCATGTTTTAAATTAAACACACCATGTTTTAAATTAAACACACCATGTTAAATGTGACCAAAAAAACTTGATAATAGTAACTATAATTTATATCATGCAGTACAATCAATATCAGTCAATGTTAAATGTTTCTTTTAGTCCAACCCAAATTGTTCAAATGAAACTCTTCAGATGTTCTTACATTAGGATCAAATATTAATTGAACACAAGTCTGCTATCACATCCCCATTGCTGATCTGGGCTGAGTCTCCTGATAATGTTGCGTCGTTACAAGCAGTAATGGTTCATGTTAAGAAGATCTCTTACTTCAAGAAGTGTTGTCAATTAGTACTTTATTTGTAATATGATGTTTAAGATGCTTTTTTGGAAATGGATTACTTGTTGGAAATAGTAATGATTTACCAGTTTCATTTTCATTTTATAGATCTTTAAGGACTGTTGTTAGGTAAAGGATGATTTAGGGCATCATGAAAATTTAACTGTGACCAGAATTGTTTCTCATAATCTTGTGATATACTTGCAAAGCTTATTTTTCTTAATATTCTCAGTGAGAACTTGGAACATCCTATTTGTTATGGAGAGTGGAAGCAAGCTGAATCATCACCACCAACATGCTCAGGATGCTCGTAAGATGTCAGTTTATTTAATAATAATGCTAATAATCATTAGCTCAATGAAGGATGCTCAAAATGCCCAAAAGGGACCCATTTATCTGCCACGGTATTGACTGCAATTTTCTTTACTGGGAATGTGAGAGGCTTCTCATTCTTATTCTCGTTAGGCCTTGTTTATTTATGAGTTTAATTATGGTTTATGCATGGGCAGAGAGAGACAATGAGAGTGAAATGGGGAGAGCGTTATACGCCTATTGTCTCCCTGTTAGGTAACACACATGGCCATTCCCTGTAGCCTGCAGGTGCTTGACCATGAAAAGTCTTTAAATTTAAACTGTGTTTGAGTAGAGATGGATGTTCCTCACAATGAGGTGGCTTCATCTTTGTGGCCATCCCTTGCTTTTCTTTTGTTTGTTTATGTTGGCAATCAACTCAAGGGTATCAAGTTGCAGAGCAAGCAGATAATACACAAGATTGTACTTTGTTTGAGAGTGCTTATGCAGTGT
The DNA here is from genome assembly GCF_900700375.1 of Denticeps clupeoides. Classification (NCBI taxonomy): domain Eukaryota; kingdom Metazoa; phylum Chordata; class Actinopteri; order Clupeiformes; family Denticipitidae; genus Denticeps; species Denticeps clupeoides. The sequence goes on from NC_041707.1 coordinate 25,470,942, forward strand.
GTAATCATTTATGAGGTACTGTTACGTGTCATGTGGCTGCTATGCAGTTCTTTCTCTAGCTCACTGTAACCTGCTGTGTGTGAGCTCATCTTTTATTGTTTCATTGGGTGCGGCTCCGAAGAAAAAAACAAAACAAAAAGAACATCTGCTTGGAAGATAAAGTAGTAGTAGCAATAATAACTATGCTCACCCTACTCCTTCCCCTCCACTATGGCAAGCCAACAGGTCCAAGCGTTTCTTAATGGTAGGAAAGCAGCATAAAAACGTCATTCAATCCTCGATGCCACATTTTTTTGTGGTAAAACGTTGTTTGGGGTTCTTGTGCAAGCACAGTAAAACATCATTAATCATATTGAGGAGGAATCAGATAGTCTACTGTAGCTGAGACACTTCGACTGTAGCCATGAGAGTAGGCTACAGAGTGCAGCGCACACACACCAATATTTGAGTGAGAACACAAAAATCTGACTGCTTTGGGAGTAGTATCTCAGATAGCTAACTGAATACATATTACATATCTAATATACACTTCTTTTTTTTTACTGATAGCTTGTTAGCACATTATAACACATAATATATATATATAAAACATGTTTATATGTCGGCCAAAAAATCTGACTTTCTCCAGTGCACTTCAGCATGCATTTTAAGCAAGACAAAATGGAGGAGGAAGATGAAGATTAAGAAGTAAACACTTTGCGCCTTCTCATCTGTGCATCTGTTTGCACTCTAGCTCTTAGATGCTTTTTTAGCATCCTCTGCACACCCTTGTCCCACTTGAGTCTTAATTACCTGCATTATGCTCGCTTTTGATTGACTCTGGGGTGTTTGAAAGGAGTTTTGGAGTTTTTCCAGTCGCATGTCTTCCAAAAAGCTCTGCCTTCTGAAAAGTGCCTGCACACCCCAGCAGCTTCTTTCATGTTTATCGCAGAGTGTTGGCAATTTTGCTTTCGGCTTCATACATCCCTCTCTATGTTCTAAAGTGACTGTGAATCCTAATGAACAAAGTCTGAACATTTGCCAGAAACCACATACACAGAGCTTACCTGAGCAGAGGAGCTTCCATGTGAATGGGCTCTTAATGTGTTATGTGGTCTGTATACCATAGATATTTATGCCCCTGCACATTATATTGTCTAGCTGCAGGATGTGGTCAGCGGAGATGATGCTAAACTAAATTAAAATCAAATTGTGGACGTGATTAAGTGACTCACTGCTGACAGTTGGTAGATTAAAATGTCTGCACTCATGGCGAGGCTGTCTGATTCATGTGAGTTCAACTGACTGCTGATGATCTCAAGCTCTCATTGTTGCATACAGGCCAATTAACAAACAATCTGCCTTGAAATCAATTTTTCAGTTGATGGTGCTAATTGGGGAGATTTTTTTCCAATGCACACAGCACCAAATGCACAATAATTTTTTTTTTTATTTTAAAATTTGTAACTTATTTGTGCTTTTTACCTGTCACCCACATTGTGAATTCAGTGTTGTAGCCCACATTACTAAGTAATGACAAAGTAATGTAATAATCATAAGAGATTTAAAGTTATTATTATTTTCTTTTTGACTAGGTGATTGGCTGGCTCATTGCTATGGCTACCACAGCCTGCAGTGAGATTCAATGCTCTTTGTGTCTCACTTTAATATTAAATCATAATTTTTCCTGTCATGGGGCCAGAGAAGATTTGGGTTATTAAACTGGGTTATTTTTGCTTTAAGGATGTTCAATATCTGCCTAGCGGTTAAGGAAGCGACCCCGTAATCAGAAGGTTGCCGGTTCGAATCCCGGTCCACCAAGGTGCCACTGTGGTGCCACTGAGCAAAAGCACCATGCCCACACACTGCTTCCCGGGCACCTGTCATTGCTGCCCACTGCTCACTCAGGGTGATGGGTTAAATGCAGAGGACAAATTTCACAGTGTGCACAGTGTGCTGTGGTGATGTGTATCATAATGACAATCACTTTTTCTTTTGTTCATATTGGTTTTCTTGGGTGATGGTTTTATGAAAAAACATT